>NC_056725.1:1628854668-1629007168 GCF_019279795.1 Protopterus annectens
GTCCAATCTTACTGTGCAATGTTAATATTAACACAAATGGTAGTTTGACTAACAGCAAGGCTATTGGGAGTAGCCCACACAGTGTCACCAAATAAACATGGAGGTACTCTCAAAACTTAATATCTCTACACAGATTAGTCACAATGATATGTTTAAATATTTTTAATAATAAATAATAAAAGAACAAGACAATATTAAATATATATTCACAGTGATATCAGAGTTCAAAACCACAGGACATTTTTAAAACAACATTGCAGGACAGTCTCAAATAAAGAAAAATATCTAAATTAAGCTTCACTATATTCCTACCTAACTCTAAGAGAATTATGCTGTAACCTAAGAACTTAATAGTAAAGCAAGGCAGATGTGGTGAGTGGATCTTGTTGTTTCCAAGTCCAAGACATAAGGCAGATGTTCTGTCTCACTAAGAGGCTTCTCAAAATAATATGTAAAATATTACTGCTGGGATAGCTTGCGGAATGACATCACTTCTTGTCATTTGACCCTAGTTTCCAGGCAAACAACAATTGATGAAGCTGGCAGCATTTAGCATCTACCTCTAAAAATATACAGGCAAGGGCTTACCCTAAGATCTCTGGCAGATGCTGGAAGTTATAAAACAATTGCATTCATGCTTTCAAGACTAGTAATTAGTTCACCCTAAATACAATACAGAAAATTTCCTAGTACAGTAATTGTGTCTCTTGCTGCATTGAAAACTGAAAGATAGCATCTTTTATGGCCTAGCCATAAAGTAATTTAATTTCAGTGATTTTTCTGAAGTTTGTTGGACTGAAGTTAACCTCCGGTATTCCATTTTCTACTGTTAAAATATATACATTTAAACAGTTAGAAAAGCGCATGTACATTTCTGTTCTCTTCCAGTAGGACACACTGTGGATCGATTTTAAGCACAAGCATTTTACAAATACCTTTTCAACCCACATGCATCTGTACAAGCAGTTTGATATACACATGACTTACAGTTCTAATACATTTGTAACACAAGCATCTTATATAAATCATTTCAGTATTCACCATTGACATATAATTATTTACAAAATTCCAGCTAGCTGGGCTGGCAGTATCTCCTTTCATCACACTCATGAACAAGCTGTTGTTCTTCATTGCGCCACCTCCTCTGAGAGATAGGGACAATGTCTGGGAGCATTTGTGCTCCTCCCTCCTTCCCTTCAAATGGATCTGCCCATCCTCCTCAAGGCTCCTTCAGGAGCGCTCAAGCTGGTACTCAAACCTCGGTCATCTGAGCTACAGTCACGGCTTTATTTCTACATGCCACCGACATTGGCCACTGATATCATATTAAGATAGTTTTAACACTGTCAGAGGACAAGTTTTCACATGAACAGGCTTTAGCTGATCTGTCAGTCTATACCTCTGAAATACTAGCCAAGTGATTGACTTTGTGTTTAAAACTTCTAAGCATGCAACAGTCTTGAGAAGCACTGAATTGCTAATTATTATTTTTTTTTATTTGTTTAATATTCCAGGATTACACACCAGGCAGAGAAAAGTCAAAAGTTTTCTTCAAGCAGGGACAGTATTTGTTTTGCGCATTAGAGGCTTTCAACAGTGCTTGCAGGTATGCCTATGCTCATTGTAAAGCAACACATTACTGAGTTCTCCTTTTTATTGGAAACAGACCAATTTTATCTTCATATCAAAATATTATTTAGATTAATTATGTAGGCAATTGCATGTTGACAGTTCCGATCATCTGTAGGCTTTGTCTCAATCTTTCTTTATCTTTCTCTCTCTCTCTCCTTGACTCACACTTCATAGGTTCATAGGTTCATACTAGGCTATCTGCCCTAGGGCATTTATAAGCCTAGCCAGAGTGTGTTTGGCTTTCGCCACCCATTTTAAATGAATTTTGCTATGCCCTTTTTCGAGGTTAGTATCATCTCAAAAAGAGATTTGCTTGCAGAATGGGCATGTTGTGGTTAGAACAAAACTACTCTTCTAAAAACTTATGAATGGAAGATAAAGAGGAAAGGGATAGTTTCTAACTAGAATGTGGGATAATCTGCCTAGATACAAGTCAGAGAAAGGAGGGAAGGCTGTGGTAGGTTTTTCAGCCTCCTGAGGCAAAACAGAATTTTCTTCAGGGTAACTCAATTGGAAAAACACAAAGAACCTACCTTCACCTGGTAGATGCCATAGTATGACTGAGGCTTTTTGTCTGATATTTGTGTAAGAGGCAGCTTGGCATAACTACCAAATGGTAATGATATAAACTGTAACTTAAAAACAAAAAGGCTGGAGTTTTCCAGGGTGGGAAGAAGAATTAAAATGTTGAAAAAAAGAGCCATTATTATTGCCAACATGCTGTGTTCTATTGATGGAAGTTCACTTTCAGTGGTATGTGGTCTTTGCCACTATGATGGAGGGATGAGAGAGATGGAACATCTTGGTCATGTGGATTGTATCAAGATAATCTTTTTGACAAGTGAATGCTGCCTTCATTTCTCCTACAAAACAAGCTGCTTGTAGAAGATGTGAGAAGGAAGCTTTAGAAAAAAGTACCAAGCTGAAATTAGGTAAAGAACTGTGGAAAATGTGAGTGGTGGTTAGTGACTAAAATTTGGTAAGAACCTGCATAAAGACAGTTTAGGGAGATGGGCTGTGACAGAGGTGTGAATGGCTAATGATTTAAGGGAAAGAATTTTAATGGCAGCATTTGAATAGGATAAACAGATTACATGTCCCCTACACATAACATTAGTGCTATTGCACTCCAGCCAGTTAATGTGAGCAATATTCAGAAGACTTTAGCTCAAGTTAAAACTAATGGTGAATAAAATATTCAACAGGCAAGTCTATCTTTCTTAGGCTTTTTATTTCTCTTCCCACCCTTTTCCTGCTTTCTAGCTACAGCTGCTTAATACAGATCTTGTGAAATAATTTCTAAGGAGAAGAAAACGTGTCACTTCCAAAGACAGAATCACTGCAAAACGTTTACATCAAATAGCTTGCTGCATCACCCGGCCACTCAAAGCACACAATTTGACCTCTATGTCTGCTTACCTCCTTCGTTCAGAACTTTTACTACAGCATCTGTCTTTGAGACTTTTATTGCAGTATGTTTTCCACCTGCTTTACAACAGGTTTCATCTATTTTTGACATTGGCTGTGCACTTTTTGCTGCAGGTTAGAATGAACTGTGTACATGTATCTCAGTGGTATTCAGTAGATTGGATGTTCAAAGTAATCTCCACAACTTGAAAACCCAAATGTGTTTTTCAGGCTTTTCATTGGTAGGTGAGGATGGTATCAAGTTATAGCATCCTGTTGACATTTTATGACAATGAGCCAATGAAAGATGGGAAAATGAGAATCTGAGCTGATCCAGTCCATACACTGTAATAACTGGCCTGGTCAATGTAGATACCTCTATTCTGCATCTTTTGGAATCTTGTGTAAGTTCAAGATTCTCCCTTCATTCCCATCATGTACTGCTATGCTGACATTCTCCAGATCTCGTTGTCTCATTTCTCAGCTTCAGACAAATGTTCTTAATTATATCTCTGTTGCACTAATGCTGACCTGTACAGTGTTTCCTGCCAAGGATAACATGCATCCAGTCAATATGGCAAAGCTCAGGGGCTCCTTCTTCATGTGCCATACTTTTGCCTCAGACCTAGGCACAAGGGCTCTTTGCTGCTACATAAAGGACATATGGATGCCAAATGCCTCAGACCTTTCTTTCTGCTAGTCAGGGAAGCAAGGCATTGTTGTTTTTCCCCTGTCTGTCAAGATATTTGAAAGGAATCAGTGAAAGCCAAGTTTTTCCCTTTTTTTCTATTTTGAAGTTTGTATTTTTGTTAATATTATCAAATTGTGGCACATGCCTCTGTGGTAGTCAATTTCCCTACAAAGATAGACATTCCTGGAATGCCTTTTGCTTCAGATTTGAACATAAAGTTAAGGAGTGTAACATTTATCAAGCTTTCACCCTCTCCAAAGATTTATTCAGAGAATAAGGGACTTAAAATTTTAATGCAAGACACCATGTCTAACAAAGATGTGCATCATTTCCACCCTTTAGGCTATATGGGCTGTGTCTTGCTCAAGACACAACAAACGACCAGCTTCCAAAAGCTCTGACTTCCTGCCATACTTCATTTTTGACTACTGATTGATAAGCCCTGAGGATGGAAAATCAGCAGTCAGAATGAGAAGTCTTAAGTACTTTCTTGCCACCTCTTGAAGAAGCATCTCAAAAGCTTCACGAGCATCAGCTGGCATTTCATCTTCTTTTTCTGGCAGATAAGCCCTTTTGGAGAACCCTTCCTCAGAAAATGTAATTTTATATATATATATATATATATATATATATATATATATATATATATATATATATATGTATATATATATATATATATATATATATATATATATATATATATATATATATATATATATATATATATATATATATATATATATATATATATATAAATATATATATATATATATATATATATATATATATATATGGGTGTACTTTCCTACAATAAAAATTCACTTTTTTGAAATGGGAAAGTACATTCCCACTTAAGTGAAAGTGCACTTAAACAAAAGTGCACTTTCGCTTAAGCTCACTTGACTGAACCTACCGCACCACAATGGAGGACATTGAAAAATGGGCTATGTCCTCCACTGTGGTGAGATAGTCACACACCTTAGGGTTAGGGCACGGGTCAAGGTAAGGGGATAGCCCTACTAACTATCTCCTTACCCTAACCCATGCTCTAACCCTAAGGTCTGTGACTGCTAGCCCATTCGGTCTAGCGGGTTCGCGAAAGTGCACTTTCGCGTTATTGTGGGTGTTCTTTTGGTGAACTTTTGTTCTTCAAAAGTACACCCATAAATAAATATATATATATATATATATATATATATATATATATATATATATATATATATATATATATATATATATATATATATATATATATATATATATATATATATATATATATATATATTTATATATATATATATATATATATATATATATATATATATATATATATATATATATATATAAAATGTAGAGATATATATATATAAAGAGAGAGAGAGAGAGTTAAAAAGTGTTTTTTTACCTTTATTTACCTCAGCAGTTGTGGTCTTTTAAGAAACATGGTATTTCTTAAATACCATCTGGTTCTTGTCTGGGACAGCTGTTTTTAGCCTAGGCTTGTGTTTGAGTTTATATCAGGGGTAGGCAATTAATTTTCTAAAGGGGCCATGTGAGAAACTGGGACTGTTTGGAGGGCCAAACCAATAGGCTGAACTCGGAAAAAAAGTGCTATTTTAATAAGCCATAACTAATGTACAATAAAACTGTATTCACAGTAAAGCAGGAAACATCATTACAGCAAAGTTAGTGTAAATGCACAAGTGAATACTTATGGCAGATTAACTGTGTACATGTATCTCAGTGAACAGTAACAGACATTTTATACATCATAAATACATTTAAACATCTTAACAGGAAAGTTAGTGTAAATGCACATGCAAATACTTCTGGCAGATATACTTTGAAAATATTGTAAATTAAAAAAATTCATTAATGGCTGACTCCATGCTGCTATATAAGCATCTGGGAAGTAAGACTGCAGTCTAAAAATGTTGATACCCCCCTTGAAATATATTTGTCCTTGTCACTCAAAAATGTTTTTTGGGTAGACTGAAATTTTGAAGAGAAGGTAGAGACCTAACACTGTTTAGGACAGAATTCTTTGGAACAGGAGCACAACCTGAGAAGATTTTGCAGCAATTGTGAAAAAAGTGAAACACATGTCTAAAGATAATAATGACTAAAAGAGTAGTGAGGTCCTTTAGGAGATGTGAAGGAAACAGCATGAGTGAAAGAAACAGAATGAGCAAGTAAAGGTCAGTAACCAAAAAAAAGCATATGTTAGACAGCTGAGTCAGAAGAGTAAGGTTAGGTGATTCTGTATACTCTTAACTCCATCCCTCTCATTACTGCCAGGTGCACTGCAAACAGTCCAGTGCAGGTGCAGACATCTGCAGAACTGCAAAGCTTGACTAGGTTAAGAAGCAGCCTTTCTTTGCGCTCATGCGCCAGAGACCTGCCCTCAAGCAAAAAGTGTACAGTTGTGGCTTTACCCCAGTTGGCTCTTTGGAGCTTCCATAGGAAGACCTGTACTAATAGCCCCTCCAGTGATGGCATAATCCCACCCATTTACTCCCCTCTCCCATCCTCTTTTTCCATTCCTAATGTCTTCATTCTGTCGATTTACTATGCTTTTCTGTAAAAAAAAAAACATAGTAAATCCACCGTCCTAACAAACTCCGATAGTCTGTTTCTTTTCCAGACTACCGTAGAATCGGTTAGATTTCTGGATTGTCAAAAAAAAGTATAAGTTCTTGAAATTAGCAAGTGTTTTGTCTGACTTCTCAGGGACCAGGGCCAGCCAAAGGGTCGAATGTGGCCCGGGGGACATACAGTGCCCAGGTCTGATTTAGCTCAAGAGCATCATTTGGGGCTGTCATTCTTTAATGAACTTTGTCATGCGACCACACAAATTTGTCTGCTGGGCACTGATTATTATAGTGTATGGACTGGCTCAACTCATATACGAACGCCATCTGTTAGAGTGTAAGAGACTCTAATATATATGTGTGTGTGTGTTGGGATGAGGGGACAAGCTGGAATATTTTTCTGTGGCTGGCTAAACTGATAGAGCAGCAGGAACCTATCTATTAAGAGTAGATGAGTGTCCCTTTCTGCATAATTACTTCTTCGACTTGCATTTATGCAACTTTTTATATATAGGTTTAATATATAAAATTGATTATAGTTGCTGTTTTATACATCTGTACAGTTGTTATATGCATGATTGTATCTTTTTAGGCTTCTGGATTAAGGTGAATGGAAAACCTTTCCCTAAATGGAAAAGCACATGCTTTTTATGTGTGCTAGAGGCAATGCTTATTTAATAATAACAGATCCTGTGCAGTTTATCCAAGGTAGAATAGTAGGCCAAAATATTTATTGTGGCTAATATTACACTACTGTCTTGGAATGTAAATGAAATTGAGGATGGGGATAAAAGAAAGGTTTTTGGATGTTTACTCAGGAATAAACCCAATTTAGTATTATTACAGGAAAATCAGTTCAGTGATACACAACATGCTGGCCTTATGAGGGATGCATACTTGAGGCGGTACCATTCCTCTTTCTCTCTAGGTAGGAGTAAGGAGATTATAATATTGATAGGGAGAGACATGCTTTTCCATTTTTCAGAATATGTTGTTGAGCCTGAAGGGAGATTTTTTTTATGGTGAAGGGCATTGTTTATTGGCAAATGATAATCATTATTAATGTCTGTATGCCCCCAGGAACAACTCCTCATACTATAGCATGGCTTATTACGAATTATGTGTCATGAAGAAGGGATGGTGATCTGGGGAAGGAACAGCAATTCGGTGTCCTCTATGGACAAACATTTTAATTAAATATGTCAGTGTTCAAGATGGTTGATGTGTGCTGCCTTCTAAGACAGCCACATTATATTTGTATTTATTATTCCTGAAATTTTAAAACCTTCTCAGCAATTGATAAGGTGTTAATTTATAAAGAACATGGGTATTCAGCATATAAACTGTATGTAGCTCCCATTATTTTGTCAGATCATGCAGTGCTGAGTTTTACATTTGGGTGAGATTAGCCAAGTAAGTATGTTCCTTTGTAGGGGCAAAACATTTTGGTAGCATTTGAAGAAGTTCATTGCTGTGTGGGGAGAACTCTCAGGATAGGGTACATGTGCAGGTATTATTTGGATGGGAGCATTTTAAATTTGTTGGTGGATACTTCAAGGAAGTACATGGACAGGATGCAATACCAACAAAGGGCAACATTATTCATTATTTTCTCTCCAGAGAGATCATCTGGAAGCACAGGATCAAGAGAGAAGGGGGTCCACAAATGGTAATCAAGATGCAGGAGATTAAGGACAAGTTTAAACAATGCCTAACATATAAATCTGAATTAGCACAAAAAATCATTAAAGCAGTGATTCTTTTGAGTTGTAATCAGCCAATATAAGTATTTAGTTCTGAGTTTGCAAAGGCAAGAACTGGATAGACAAATGCATGAGACTAAGGAGGCAAGTACAGCCATGATGGTCTTGTTTCCTCAGGATATACAAGAGTTTTTTTTTTCTTGTAAAATATTGCAGGGGATTACGTGTAGACAAACAGTTCTCTCCACTTGAGGATATTAGAAAGTACCGCAGAGATTTGCCAATTATAAAGATGGATCAGGTAAAAAATTTAAATCTGATGCACCCAAATGAAAACATCTGAGGCTATGAAGATTTTGAGAAGACAGCTAGAGGGTAAGACCTTAGCGAAAGACAGGATACCACTGGAAATATACAGAGAGGGAGGGGTTTAGTGGTTAACCACTTTTCTGGTGATAGCTAATAATATCTTGGAATATGGTTCCCCCATTATGGAAAGAAGCATTCATGGTGGTGTCACCCAAGCCAGGTAAGGATACCTCTAACTCAGCATTTTAAAGGCAACTCTCAGGGCATGGACCTTAGAAGTGTCCAGAAGCTTGTCAGAGTACCCAGAACTGCAGTTTTGGAAGCAGTTAATTAAGGGAATGCAAGAGTAAGCTGGAAGGAGTTCTACACACAGTACTTTCTTGCAGAAGGTAATTTTCCATTTTTCTTAAAACTACTTACTATGTTATCCAGTAACAAATTATTTAAGCATCAGAAGGAAGCTTGGTCAAGATGGATTTCATGGCCAATGTAGATTAGAACTCAGAAGGAGTCTATGAGAGGGGTGACTTGTATATGCGCTGCAGGATTCTTATGGCTCCCAGGCAAAAGTTTTGAACAAATATAAGCACATGTAGGGGAAGGACTTAAAAGTTGAAATTACCGACACTGATTGGGCAAAATCGGTTGCTGCTTCCAGATATGCTATTCAAGAAAATTTTGATTCTGTGAAAGGAAGTCTCAGTTTAAATATTTTATACACCTGTGAAGCTAGTGAAGATGTACAGTGAAGCAAATTCCTGTTGTTAGATTCATGTTGTTTCTACTGTAGGATGGCAACATTGGGAGATTGGATGCATGTGCTCTGGGAGGGTCCAATACTGGGGATGTTTAAAATGGTTATTTAAGGAAACTGTGACTCTTTTTGGCCAGGGTTGGTATGCGTCATCAGGCAGAACCTTTTTACTAGGGTTTACAGAATTGCTTGGGATTAATACTTTGGGTATAAATCTTTTAAACTTACTGATGCTGGGGAAGGGGCAAAGAAATGTTTATTGAAAAAAATGGTAGTTGGTAGCACCTTTAACAATTGCAGATTTAGTAACATTAATAGATGAGCAGAGCAAGCTAAATATGAACTTACAACTGATAATGTAGCCTTCAAGCCCAAAGCTCAATTGAAATTGGCCCCCTGGATAGTGTTTAAGGCAGATTATGCTGCAGATTTTTTTTTCGAGCAGTAGGTGTTATAGTAATGCAGTTGCTTCCACAAGATGGTATTAGGAATATTTGTTCCTCATGAATGTAGCTTGTTTTGTAAAATTGTTGATCTAATGTTGTCTCTTCCATCAATTCCTCAGTGGATGGGTCTTTGGCCACTCACAAGCTTTGAATCCTGTGCTCAGGTTCCTTCCCTTACACATAATCCCACCGTAAGGAGGAAGATGCCTCAGATCTTGTTTGCCATTTATTTGCCACAGACATGGTCAATTATGCTCAATGCTGTAGATCAGAGACACATGATTTTCAGTTTATCTCTTTTCTTCCCTTTTCTTAGAATGGTGTTTTTCTCTACCCTTCCTGATCTTCTTTCACTGAAATTTATAAATGCTTATATATATATATATATATATATATATATATATATATATATAGTTAGAGAGATTGTATATATATCTATATATCTATATATATCTATCTATATCTGTATATATATCTATCTATATATATATATATATATATATATATATATATATATATATATATATATATATATATATATATGTGTGTGTGTATATATATATATATATCTTTATTCATGGATTTTGTCAAAGTAATCTTCCACTCTCTGGTGCCTGTTGAAGATTCTTTCTTCTTCTTCATCTGCTTATTCTTCCTCTGTCCTTTGCCAACTTAGGGTTGTTACCTTTTGTTTGGGTATATTTTTGACAGGTTACTGTTTATTTCTAGTGAAACTGTCAGAATGTCTGAAAAACTGTCAGGGTTCAAAAAGTGTGTGATTTGTAGCAACAAGCTACCTAACTTAGATGCACATAGAAAATGAGTGTACCGCATGGGGGTTGCACCCCTGTTTGAGCAGTGCAGCATTTGTGAGGCCTTTGGTCACAGAGCCTTAGTTGAAAAGAGGAACAAGTTAGTCCTAAAGGGGCTTCTCCCTGCCACTGTGGGAGAAGGACCCATGTTTACTCTTCTGCTTTTCATCTCCTTCTCCTCTATGTAATAAACTGGCTAATATGCTAAGGGACACAAGAAAGCAAAAGAAAAGGAGAACAAGAAGGAAAAATCTAGAGATCCAAAGAAATGGTCTCCAGATTGTTTCCCTTCATTGACTTTGGCTCCCAAGCTGTCAAAAACTCTGGAACCAGTCCTCGGTGGATCTGGTACACCTCCCTAACAAAGTCTTGTTTTTCTTTGGAACTAGTATTTCCTAGATTGAGATCTCCTATTATCCAGGAAAGATTGATGTTAAGTTGTCTATCTCGCCTTCATTTCGGCCATCTTCAATAGTGCGAGAGCTGTTTACTGGCTCGAGGCTACCCCATATCTCATGATGCCTGGCGTTAGCTACCCAGATCTTGTTTGCCGTTTCAGACTGCGAGGTTGTCTTACTGGCTCAGGCTTCTATACTTTTTGTATTTTTACTAAATTTTGCTAAATTTTTTTCTTTATAGTGTACCTAATTACTTAGTTGTTCTGTTCCTCAAGCTAGATTCCCTAGATAGCTTTTATCCCTTTGAAAACTCGTTTTACTTAGCTCATGCTGTCAGAAGATGTCTCTGACAGATGGTCACACTTCTTGTGTCTGCTGTCTGGGCGCGGTGCACCTGAAGAACTCTTGTTCAGTCTGTCATGCTTTCAGCCCAAGGGTCCTGCAGGAGCAAAAAAATAAGTTAATCCTTCGGGGTTTGCGTAAGCCACAGGATTCACCGGCTAAGGCTCAACTTGCGAAATCCTCCAAGCCACCCAAGTCTTCGGCTCTGAGTTTTGAGCTGTCGTTGGGTGAAGCAGCACCATCCGCCTCGGCTCCGGCTGGAGCCGATATGCCTCCCTCACAGTCGGCTCCAACATGACCTTCGGAGCCGTCCATGAGTCGAAAAAGATCTAGGTCTCCCTCCTTGGAGTCGATACGCTCGGCTCCACAGTCACCTCTGCTCCAATCGGAGCACAGTCATAAGTCCTCTCACTCCTCTCAGTCCTCCAGACTTTCAGATCATGATTTGGAGAGAGTGGTCAGCAGGTTGTTGAAATCACAGGCCCTAGCAAAAATGTTGTCCAGCCCCCCTCATCTGGTGTCGGCTCCGTCCACTTCTGAAAATACTCCTCGTTGGGGTTCATGTCGTGGAACCGTCGGCTCCGATATCTTCTCCTTCAGTTCCGTCGTCAGCTCCGATCCCATCCTTTGTCCCGTCCTTGGAGGGATCTGAGCACCGAGACTCCCTCGTCGACTCCGAGGGGGCAAGTGGCATCGGACCCTTGTCCGACCCCGCTGTCCCTCTCAGAGCTTCGGCGCAGGTGAGCTTGGCTCCTACATCGGCTTTGGAGCCGCCCCCCTTGGTGTGGAGAGGGATTCTGATTTCTTCGGAACCGGAGTCTTCTCTGCGTCCGGGCAGGGACGCCATCGAGGTCATGAGGAGTGTACTGGCCCCTGAGCCAGTCCCACGATCAACCCCATCGGCTCCTCCCTCTGTGGTGCCTGCATCTGCCTCTGACCCTCCTCCTGACCCCAAGCGTGGGGAACCAGTGCTCCAGGGTACCCCTTTGGGTGTTTCTTCCTCTTCCGAGGCCTCCTCTGATCACTCAGAGGAGCCACCTCGTAAGAGGAAGTGCAAGTGGAAGCACGTTGACTCCTCTGAGTCTGTCACATCAGATACCGACTTAGAGGATTCAGAAGGGTCCCCGAGATCCACCTCTAAAGATGTCAGACATCCTTGAAATCCTTAAGCAGAGGGGGAACTGGAATACCCTAGTCCCTTCCAAGGATGAGTCGGTATTTCTTGACACGTTTGGTTCCCGACCCTCCACCTCCTGGGTGTTTCCGCCTTTCGACCCATTTATGTCTGTGGTGGCTCGGAAGGCGTGGTCAGCTCCAGACACAGTGGAACCAATCCCCAGAAGACCTGCTAAATTTATAACTGCACCTCAAGACAAACAGTTTTTATCTAAGGGCGTACCTGTTGATGCCATGGTGGTAGCAGCAGCCACAAAGAAGGAGTTGGCAGAAACTTCATCATCTGTCCATCCTCCTAACAAGGAGTCTAGGACTATGGACAGATATGGAAAGCGAATGTTTGCTTCAGTGACCTTCTCGATGAAGTCTCTGAATTATTTGTGCCATTTCACCCGCCTTCAGAGGGATCTCCTTAAAGAGCTTCGAGATATCTTCCAAGATCCATCAGCTGTGGGGGCTCAAGCTAAGGTGTCCTCCCAGCTGAAGACTCTGAATTCAGTTGTTAACTCCTCCATGAGGCTCATTTCTTATGCAGCCGATGGTGCGAGTAGAGCCACAGGCACAGGCGTCGCCCTTAGGAGGCACGCATGGATGCGGCTATGAAATTTTGCGGAACCCTTCAGAGCGTCTTTCACCAATACCCCCTTTGATGGCTCCGCTCTCTTTGGATCATAGGTGAAGGACACACTAACCAGGTGTGAACAGGAAGGCAAGACTCTCTCTGCCATGGGAGTCCATTTTTCCACTCCTTCCAGACCATACCCCAAGGGTCAGAAGAGTGGAAAAATGTGGTTCCGTAAATCCCAGGGAGCCTTGCCTGACACATGTGGTGAGTTCCACTCCAGGGGCAGAGGAGGGAACAATAACAGACGCCACCCTCGGGGCAGGGGGGGGTCCGCAGAACCAGGGCAGCAGAGAATCCTTCTCTGAGAAGCCCTTTCAGCATCCCTGAAGGGTTGCCCGGCTGCCCGCCTCTGGAGGCAGTCGGGGGAAGACTTTCGCTGTACCCCAAAGCCTGGCAGAATCTAACTCAAGACAAGTGGGTACAGTCAATCATATCCGGAGGTTACAGAATTCCCTTTGCTCAACCCCCGTTATCGTCAAACAAGTCCCTTCCAGATGTTCCACCCAATCTAAGGGACCAAGCAGCCAAAGAAATTTCAAAGCTGCTACACAAAAGGGTCATCCAGGAAGTCCCAGCAGACCAGATCAGATCCGGAACTTACTCAAGGTTCTTTTTGGTACCAAAAAAGACAGGGGACTGCAGACCCATTTTGGATCTCAGCAGACTAAACAGGTCTGTACAAAGAACAAAGTTTCGGATAGTCACGCTACAGTCCATTTTAACCTTCGTAGGTCAGGACAGTTGGATGTGCTTTATAGATCTTCAGGATGCGTACTACCACATCAAAATGCACAGGCGCTCCAGAAGATTCCTGCGCTTCCGGCTGGGAGCCAGTCATTATCAGTTCAGAGCTCTGCCCTTCGGTCTCACCACAGCCCCCAGGGTGTTCACCAAATGCATGGCAGTGGTTACGGCTCACCTGAGACATCAGGGATTCCAGGTGTTTCCATATCTAGACGACTGGCTCCTCACTGCTTCCACCAGGCATCACCTCCTGCAAGCCAGGGACTACACTATCAAAACTTGCTCCAGGCTAGGTATCACAATAAATTTCGAAAAATCTGCATTGTTGCCCTGTCAGCATATCACTTATATAGGCTCAAATCTAAATACGAGAAACATGTTTGCGAACCTTCCACTGGACAGGGTATCACTAATTCGCCAACAAGTACAGATTTTATTAACATGCAAAACGATTCAAGTCAGGTTTGTCCTCCGAGCACTGGGTTCCATGGCATCAGCAATTCTTCTTGTTCCCCTGGCCCACTTTCACATGAGAATCCTCCAGTGGCTTCTATTCACACAGTGGTCCTTCCAACAGCTTCCCATATCTCACAAGATTATGATCACAGAAGCATGCAAGAAGCACCTCACTTGGTGGATGGTCTCCTGATCAGTGTCCCAGGGCAGACCATTTGTGCCATCCCCTCCAGTCGCCACAGTAACCACAGACGCCTCCCTGATAGGGTGGGGGGGCATTATCAGGGCAGGACAGTCCAAGGCACCTGGCAGCCTCACGAGTACCATTTGCATATAAATGTCTTGGAGATGAGAGCCGTGCTTTTAGCATTTCAAGCCCTTCAGGACTTTCTCCCTCCCGGGACCATTGCAATTCAAATGGACAATATGTCAGTGGTGTGGTACATCAACAAGCAGGGTGGAACCAGATCTTATCCTCTATGTCGAGAAGCACTCAGACTCTGGCAGTGGGCAATCTCTTCCCAACGTTTTCTGATCGCAACGCACATCCCTGGGAGTTCCAACATCGTCATAGACAGGCTCAGCAGAGCAATTCTCATGCCTCACAAGTGGTCTCTGAATCAGGTAATTGCGGAACAAATCTTTCGCAAATGGGGTCAGCCTTGTTGCGACATGTTCGCCACACCTTTCAACAGCAAGTGCAGCAATTTCTTCTCCCTTCTTCCACTTCCAGACCACTCTCCCAGAGACGCTGTAGTCCACGATTGGCCTCAGGGACTTCTTTACGCCTTTCTTCTGTTTCCCCTAATACCCAAACTCATACAGAGAGCAAAATGATCCTCATTGCCCCTTACTGGTCTCGACAGATATGGTTCCCATTCCTGCATCATTATCTTCTTGAGCAGCCTTGGATTCTAGATCCTATTCCATATCTACTGATTCATCAGTCGGGCAGACTGCATCGATCCCTTCAAACACTCCAGCTCACAGCTTGGTTGCTCCACTTTCAACCTTAGCCAGGCTTCCTAATATTTCCTCCTCTGTGTGGGAAATTATTATCTCATCGCACAAATCCACAACTAGGAAAACTTACGCTAGCAAGTGGAAACGTTTTTCTTGCTGGACAGAGGCTAAGAATATAGATCCCTTTTCAGCCCCTGTCCATGAGATTCTGGAATTTTTAGCAGAACTCTTTCATTCTGGTTCCGTTTCTGCTACAATCAGGGTTCAGTTAGCTGCCATTTCGAATTTTCACATTGGGTTGTCTTCTAATAACATCATGTCTCACAAGCTGTGTAAAGCCTTCCTCAAAGGAACCACTCTGCTCAGGCCCCCAGTGAGGGGTCCCCCACCTCCGTGGGATCTAAACTTGGTGCTAGCCTCCCTAATCTTGCCACCTTTTGAACCTGCAGCATCTTGCTCCATTAAGTTTTTATCCTGGAAGACTCTCGTTCTGGTAGCCATTACTTCTGCTAGACGTGTTTCTGAGCTTCTGGCTCTATGTATTCGTCCCCCATACTTAGTTTTCCATAATGATAGGGTCACTCTAAGGACCAATTCTTCCTTCCTTCCTAAGGTCTGTACACAAAATAATTTGAATCAGTCCATAGACCTTCCTGTCTTCTTCCTAATCACACCAATAACGCAGAATATAAATTGCACCAGTTGGATGTTCACAGACAGCTGCGTTTTTATTTGCATAGGACAAAGGACATCAGGAAGTCGGACCAGCTCTTCCTTTCCTATGCTGAGGACAGACAGGGCCTTCCGGTCTCAAAGGTAACATTATCTAGATGGTTGTCTCACATTATTTCATTCATTTACCAGTTGAGAAACAAGAAATTATCTACCAAACCTAAAGGCCACTCTACTAGGGCATTGGCTACCTCGGTGGCCTTCCAATCTAGGTTGCCCATGGAGTCTATCTGTGCAGCTACTACATGGGCTAATCCACATACCTTCATTTCTCATTACAAATTAGACATTGCTTCCAGGAACAGGGCTGATTTTGGTTCCACTGTTCTGAAGAGCCTGTTCCATTGAGCCACCCAGGATAGTAGGTGCTAGTGACGCTGTCCCAACCAGGAAGAATGAAGGTGAGATAGACAACTTAACATAAAGAAGTTATGTACCTACCATAAAGTTCCATGTTAGTTGTCTTCTTCTCGCCTTCTTTCTTGCATCCCACCCTCCATCCCCCTATCCTAGTGGATCGAGAGGAGCTCCCTTATTCAGATTTCATTGGCTGAACCTTCTCTGGTTGTCTTTTCTGCTTAGATAGCTTCATAGTTCCAAGGGGCTACTAGGGCAGAATTCGTCCTTAGTTATGTCTGGAATAGCTTTTTCAAATGAGATCTGGGTAGCTAGCGCCAGGCATCATGGGATATGGGGTAGCCTCGAGCCAGTAAACAGCTCTCGAGCTATTGAAGATGGCCGAGTCGGAGCCGAGGATTGGCTCCGAACCCAACCAGCAAGAAAGAAGGCGAGAAGAAGACAACTAACATGGAACGTTATGGTAGGTACATAACTTCTTTTTTCATCATATCTCAAGACTTCTTTCACTGCTTCCTCTCTTAACTCAGTTAGGTTCTCCAGGAGTCTTTTTGATGCTGACTTTGAGATGATGATGAGGAAATTACTCAGGACCCAAATCAGGCTGGGGGTCTTCCCATCTCCGACTCTGGACAGGGCTGAAGGATTGACTACTTCTCATCAGGTTATTGCTCCTTCCCAATCCATTCTGCTGAATTGAGGCAGTCACATCCAAGTTCCCTCTGAGATATGTCTTCATTGGATAAGAAGACATGGACCTCTTTGACTCTAATGGTGTCTTTGATCAGCTTTGTCAGCTTTGGAGCCAAGATGGATGGTTCCTCAAGCCCAGTCTTCTTTAGGGGCCTTGAGTCCTGTTGTAAAGGTCCCTGGCTCCTTCTCTGGCTTGGTTTTCGAGGCTTAGCTTCTGGTGTCACTCCAGGGGATCCAATATCTGTCTGCCTGGGAAGACACGGTTGACAGTCCATGCTGCTTTTCCAGAGATGATCTTCACCTGTCCCCTCAAGGCTTTTGGATACTGGCAAAGATGCTTGCCTCCCCCATAATGCCAGTTTAGACAATGTCCAAACAACAAAACTGATGTAAAAGAATCCACTAAAGACAATCTCAGGGTCATCCTGCTTAATGCTAGGAGCTTGAACAGTAAACTGCACTCTCTGGAAGCACTCCTCACCTTAGAAGATGCTGATGTTTGTGTAGTCACTGACACTTGATTCAGGGCAGCTGAGAGCACCCCGGCCATACAAGGCTTCAATGCCTTTCACACATTCAGATCCCAAAACGAACATGAAAGAACCAAAGGTGGAGGTGTTTCCATTTTCAATAAATCCAAATACACCTCAAGACTGGTGAAACAGGATGAATCTTGAGCTACTCCAGGTCCAATTAACTATAGGTAAAATACCCCTCCACATCATCACTAACTACAGGACCCCCACCGTGAACCAAGAGAAGCACACCACCTACCTGGACTTGCTAGAGTCACTCAGTATACAGCCAAACACCTTGGTCATGGGAGATTTCAACTGTTCTTCCATCGATTTGGTGATTTCCATGAGCACAAACACAATTGCTTTGTGATTCCTGCACTTTGTTAATTCAAATGCCATGGAACAGTTAGTCCAGATCCCCACAAGTGTCTCAAATGTCCTAGACCTAGTGCTCACCAACATGGGAGGAGGGGTCACTGCACTTCCCCCTGTTTGTTGCCCACCCTGGTAAGGTCAGAAGATAAATATGTCTTGTTTGAGGTAAATATCAAGCCTGACACCCCCACTGAATTAAAAAACTGAAAAGTTTCTCCAAAGCAAACTATTGCCTAAGCAATGGTATAAAACATTTCAAAGCCCCTGCTAACATAGCCAACAATGACTCCTGTGCAGAGGATTACAGAAATGCCCTATATAGCCACTTAAACAAATGCATTGACTTGGGTGTACCTAACAGGAAGAAAACCAGGTCGTCCCAAAAAAACAAGTTAACCTGAGGGACTGCAAGTATAGATAAGGTATACAACAAATGAAAGAGACTGATATCTAAGAAAAGGAGGGAACTTATTCAACAGAGGAAGAATACCCTCCACAGCTTGAACAAGCAAATCAGATATCTTGTTAAGTCCTCTGAATCTAAATTAGCATCCCTAGCTAAAGGCAATCATAAGGCATTCTTTAGCTATGTCTGAAACCTAGAAGGGAATGCCCAGTTGTGCACTGAACTTATAATGAATGGTACCACTCACATGGAACCTGAGGAAATTGCCAACATGCTAGCCAACTGATTTTGCAATAACTTCACCCCTCTATCACCACCAGATATACCCAAAGCATTCATAACACTAGTTCTGCAAGAATATCTCCAAAGAACAGGTCATACAAGCACTCTCCAAGGCCAAAATCATGGCCTCTGTGAGACCAGATATCATCTCAGGCTGCTTACTTAACAATCTAAAACAAGACCTAGCAGAACCACTCACATTCTCTTTAACCATAGCCTGAGATCTGAATTTGTCCCTGCCGAATGGAGAATAGCAACAGTAATCCCCTTGCACAAAGGGGGTCCATCAACTGACCCTGGGAACTGTTAACGCATAAGCCTAACCTGCCTTATCTGCAAGGCTATGGAAAGAATCATAATGGACCTTATCCACAAAGACATAGGTGACCTTCAGTCTCTTGACCCGACCCAATTTGGTTTCATCAAAGATAGATATTGCTTATTAAACCTAGTGGACTTCTTTGAGAATGTCACCTAAGCCCTGGATGAAGGCAAAGCAGTACATACTGCCTGTCTTGATTTAACCAAGGCCTTTGACACAATTCCCCATTCAGGTATCAGAGAAACTTTCCCACCTGGGGATTAACCCATACATTACTAGATGGGTAACCAGGTATCTCACTTACTGAAAGCATACTGTCAAAGCTGGGGAGCCCACCTTCACCAGTAGACCAATTACTAGCTGTGTACCACAAGGATCTGTGCTGGCCCTCTACTGTTTGGAATATATTTCTCTGAAGTCCAAGTGAAGGTAGCCGGCCTGTGGCTTACCAAGTTCTCAGATAACTGTAAACTGGGTGCAATCATGGAGTCCTCCAATGATGTTAATATATTACAGAAAGGGTTGACACAGACAAGTGATTAATGCCAAACTCACGGACTAAAACTTAATGGAAAATAAATGCCTCAATGTCTCCCTTGGCAAAGAAGTAGCCACTGCTAATTATGATATAGACAGCACCTGTCTAAGCTCAAAAGTTGTGCGAGACGTGAGAACACAGGTTGATAGCAATCTAAACTTCGATCACTATGTGTCCATAGTGATAAGAAAGGCATTCTACATTGCACATCTCATAAATAAGGGCATCGCATCCAAGTCCAGGGAGGTTATGGCTCCACTGTACTTGATGCTTATCAGACCACTAGCTGAGTGCAATGCTCCCTTCTATATGTACTTCACTAGACACCTGCAGCAACTGGAGAGACCACAGAGGTTTCTGACTAAGAGAATCCAGGGCTTCCAAAACATGGCATACATGGAAAGACTGAAAGCCCTGACATTGTACTATGTATCATACAGGCTGCTAAGAGGTGACCTGTGCCTGGCCTACAGAGCAGTCTCAGACCTGCCTTAATGGAAATGCTGCACATCCGCAAATCAAATGGGACAAGAATAACTTGCTCCAGGGATCTCAACCAAGCCTGTAACATGAACAGAACATGATGGAGGTACAGCTATATCTCCCAGCGATTGCCGCTCCTCTGGAATAAGCTCCCACTCCATGTGAAGCAGAGCTTCTCAATGACGTTATTCAAGCGCAACCTTGACAACTGGATGGGTTACCATAAATTTACCCTGGGGTGGCACCTGTGTCCCTCATGGACAGGGGCAGTCAGTGCTGATCACAAAATCACTCTGCTAACAATGACCATCTAACTATGGTCAATAAGGGTACTTGAGTGTTTACATGGCTAGGCTTGTAAAGGCCATAGGGCCATTTGCCTAGTAACCTCCTATGAAACTATGAACCTATAAAGAGAGGACACCAAGACTTAAAGAAAAGATGTTAAGGTTATGCAGTACTTTGAAAGGACAAGAAGAAAGTAGATTAATCAAAGAACTTGAAGAAGAAACAAAGATATTTAGCTGGGCCAAAAAGAGCCCATTTTCAGTGGAGGCCCATGAAGAAAACTCTAGAACAGACAGAAACAAGTAATAATGATTAGTCACATATAATACAATAAACATAAATTACAAAGTGGAACTATGAAAAAGTTGTAGACATAAACTGCCACAGAAACCTCCAGGCCAGTAAAGTTTGATCAGTAGAATAAGCACAAACACTTTTATTAAAACACAAAGGACAAGATTAGATACTCCTCTTAGCGCCTCGGCTACAAAGAGCCTTTACAGAGTATGCTGTTACTTTCCATTAAATTCCTTATATACACCAGATCATTTCCATTATTTAATTATTCAATTAAAATAATAAAAATGTTCTTGAAGTCATCTCATATAAAACATTTCCAGTTACACCCCCTACTGAGACCCTTAGGAAACAATGTAGTATATTATAAGATAAAAATAGATTCCTTCCTTCTTATATTTTATTCCTTCTGATGTAGTAAATTCATCATTCAGCTGCTCCAGAACTGTAGCTTGCAACCCCATCGGATCTCCATTATGACAGTTATAAAAGTGTTCTGCTACAGGACTAAACTGTTTATTTTTCCTTATGACTCTGACATGTTCTTTAAGTCTAGTGGCAAAACACCTTTACTCTCCTCTGTGTAATATTTTTCACAGGGGCATTTGAGTCCATATATTATTCTGTCCTACTACCACAACTATAGGTTCACTGTACCTCAAACTTTTTTCCATTATTATCAGAAAAACTGCTGACAACATACTGACATATTGTACAAGTACCACAAGAGTGAGTTCCTTTGCATGTTATTTCATTATTTCTTTCTATAAGAGGCCTTTTAAATCTCCCATGGACCAAAATATCTTTGATATTTCTTCCCTTCTTATAGGAGAAACTTAGTTTAATATTATTTTAAAAAAGTGTTTCCTTTTTTACAAAGGTCCAGTAATATCTCACTAAGTTTTCTAACTTCCTTGAAAAGGGGGTATATTTTGAAACAAAATATAAACTTTCCCCTTCTTTCTTTCTTTTCTATTAAAATTATTGCCTTTATTTACTGATGTTTTACTTTTCCCATTCACTTTATTATACCCTTCCCATACCTTTTCTCTTTCATATCCCCTCTTTATGAACATATTGACCATTTTATTCATTTCACTGTTACACTCTTGGGCTTCATTACATAACCTTTTAATTCTAAGTAATTCCCCATATTGATTACAAAGTGAATCAAAACATAAAACGATAAGCACTTTTCAAATATTCTACCAAGTAGATGATATATATGGAAAGTCCATGCTGGTACAGAATCAATTATGAGGACATTTCCATATATTTTTGTTAGATTTTATTATTAGGGACTTAACGTAAGTTGTAAAAAGAACAGAAAGAACACTACAGTACAAGTTTAATTTTGTAGTAACTACACTAAGGGGAATACAATCATGTATATAACTACACTAAGAGGAATAAAATCATGATAAATGAGAGGATATTGGGTATATACAGGATAAAGAGAGGACACCAATACTTAAAGAAAAGAGGTTAAGGTTATACATTACATTGAAAGGACAAGAGCAAAGTAGGTTGGTCAAAGAAACTGAAGCAGAAAAAGAAAATATTTAGCCAGGATTAGAACAGAAGCAGATCCAAGTCTTACAGAGATATTATTTTAAAGTAATTTAAAAGGAAGGAAAGTTTTTGTTAGCTCTGATTGTTAAGGGTAGAGAGTTCCAAGCTTTAGCCACAGAACAAGAACATAAAAATTCACCAGCAGATTTGTAAGGTTTATGCTCGACCAGAAGTTGTTGTTTATTTTCAGATTTAAGGGATCTTTTGGGTATCTTCTGTTAAATAATTAGCTGAGGGCAGGGAAGGCCAGGAGTTTGTGGATTATTTTGTAAGGAGTTGTGAGTTGGAGGTAGATGAGGTAATGTGAGAGTTCAAGCCAGTTGAGAGAATGCAAAGCTATACAATGATGATTAGAATATTTAACATTAGTAGCAAATTTTGCGATTTTTTACAGCACATTTCAGGATTTGTTTTTAGGGTATTTTACAAATTAGCAAGTATCGGGGCACCATATATGACAGAAGGAAGCAAATAGGTGGTAGCAAAGGATATGTTTAGTGGATAAGTTGAAAAAGTGTGCTGACAGAGAATGCCAAGTTTCTGAAGTGTTTTTTTTTATGTTGTATTGTATGTGTAGATCACATTTTAGATGTTTACCTTTTATTACTCCAGGCATTTCAGTGTAAGGAACAACTTCAATTATTGTGTTATTTTGTGAGTGTATAGTAAAATTAGCTTTGTTTGAAAGAGTTGTTTTGGAGGTAAAGAGGAGTAGGTTTCTTTTTTTTTTTTTTTTTTTTTTTTGTGGGTTAAATATCATTTGGTTGCTACTAAGCCAGGTCTTAATCGAGGTAAAGGCATCTTGAGTGATTTGTTGGAGATGAGGCAAAGTATGGAGGAACAAAATAATGGTCAAGTCATCCTCATATTGTATGAGAGAGCCCTGGTGGGAGGGGAGCTAAAGGTTATCAATAAAGATACTAAATAGGAGAGGGCCAAGTATAGAGCCTTGGTGGACTCCAGTACTGTTCTGTAGATAACGGGAGTGACAGTCTTGTCATTTAACTGCTTGTTGTCTGGTTGATAAGTAGCTAGAGAACCATTTAAGATAGGAGGAGGAGAGACCAATATTAGAAAGTTAGTTTAGAAGTAGGGGGTGAGAGGCACTATCAAATGCCTTTGATAAGTCAAGAAATAGAGAAGAAACCATTTTACCAGAGTCTCTCGCTTTAGTAACAGTATTTATAAAGGATATCAAGGCAGTTGTAGTACTGTGAGCTGGTTTAAAACCATGCTGTGTTGATGTTCAAAGTTGGTTGCTAAGAAGGTATGGACACATTTTTATAGAAGCTTAGAAACAGGGGATAGGATGGCGATAGGATGGTAATGGGAAAATATCTGTAGAATTACCTCCTTTATGGAGAGGTAGAATGAAATACTTTTTCAGAGTAATCAAACAGGATTCAAGGCTGGGCCTGTTAATGAGTATACTAATTGGGTTTGCGATGGCTTCAGCTGCTACCTTTAAGTATTGTATTGGTAAGTTATCAGCAGAGGTGAAGCAGGGTATTCTTTGGGTAGGTTATCAGCAGAGGTGAAGCAGATCACAAAATGTAGCGATGCATATTCAAATGTCCTCATACAGGGCCAGCACTGCAGAAGATGTTACCTAATGTACAGAAATATGATTTAAAGTGATATACACACAAGGCAAGCGACTACATATAGCAGATATTTTACGTAGAGTGTGTTTGCAATAGAAGCTTGAGGACATGCTAGAATAGTTAGCTTCTTTAGGTAATTATATAGTTACCTGGACATAGGCACTTTTGGTGCAATATGGCAGTGTGTGGCTGTCTAAGACAAACTTGGTATACTGTATATGTTATTTTGGCTTCTGGGCTCCATGTGTTTATTGTTTAGATGTTTAAACTTCTTTATATATTGGTTTTTGATTCTCAAGCATTGCTGTCAAAATTACGGTGTCTTGATTTTGCACCTACGTCTGTTGAATGTGCCTCACCATCTTTTGAGTCTTTTACAGTTTAACAATCATTAATATAACATAATTGCCAGCTTCTACCCTCTGATGTACTGCAACCTGGCATTCTGCTACTGGTCTGGTCTCTTGTAATGCATGTTTTCCAGATGGTATTTTAGGATGTCATTTTGCATATGTCATTTTTCTGTTTGTTCTGTTTTGCTTTGGAGTAAGATTGGCAATGCATTCCTCCAGTTTCTGGTGAACATTAATTGGACGTGGACCTTGATAACTTAAAGTTTGAATTTGGCTTGTCAACTTTTCTATTTCCATGAGATGTTTCATCATTCTGAGCTGTTTGGAATTGTATCGTTGTGGAGTCAATGTGCTAAACCTGTATGGGACCTTTGCTGTCAACTTTGCTCAAGGTAATATTTGTTTGAATATTCCACTGTTTTGTCTCATTTGCAATTGGGCTTGTTCTTTATTCTTTTGAGCATGCAGCCTTCATTTGAATTAATGGTAGTGCCTGAGGTGACTTTTGCCAGAATTTATGAGAACTTTGTTTGGGGCAGGGACAACAGAATTAGAACATGTATCTGATAGTCTTGACCAAGGAATTGATGCTGCTATCTTTATGTATTGGATATTGTAGCTTGGTACACTATATTACTGGCGCAGCTATATTCCCCTTAAAGGACTAATGGGACACTGGCACATTTTATAAATATTTATACAGGAATAATTTTTAAATGCATTAGTTTTATTTTGTATCATTTGTTTTCTGTTATGTGATTACATTATTCTACAGTTGTATATAGAGTGCATATGCTTCAAATAACCAGCATGTTTTGTAGTATGTAATTATATATGTCCATATATCATTTTGGTGCTTCACTTTAATGTTTTGTGTAGTGCTTAGGAAACAAGCAGTCAAAAAAAGCTGAAGCTGAGCAATAGAAGAAAAAAATTAAAAGCATTTTAGAGGTAAACTGATACTGACTTAGAGATAGAGCTACTGAAAGGCATTATGATGAAAGGCTGGCTAAAGCAAAAAATCACCAGGAAAGAGAAACGTGAATCTTAATTCTTTTTTTTTGCTTTCCAAGGCAGATTTAAGGTTTGTCCAGGTCTTAATGTTCAGAGCTGCCAAAATTATAGATAGTAGTCAAATGAGAAAACACATGCTTGAGAAGATAGACAAATCACAACTGAGAACAGGAAAGTGTAAAGAAGAAGCAAGAAGCCTATTAGCTCCTGGTGGTTACTAAACTGTTTAGAATCACTGAAATAAGTAAGGATAGGAGGGAGGGAGTTCTGAGTTTTTCAACCTGTGAAAGAGAATGAATGCTTTTTTGTTTTGTGAATGTTATAGTATGGTAGCTTTGTTGCATAATATAAAATCTGATGTTGTCCTTTTCATTCTTCCACAACGTATGGGTTTGTATCCAACTGTCGGATCCGACTGGGCCACTTATTCCAGACTTCAGATCCAACTCTCAAGCTCCTCCTTCTACCCATAATATCCTATTCCATACCCATTGCCCCAGATCTCGTTTGCCACCATCGCGAACGTAGGTTCCACTCACAAGTTTTATTAGACAGATTTTTGTGAGTTCAAAAATGTTTGGATTTACCTTTAAATTTATATAAGATTATATATCCTCCCTCCTAGTTTTTCTCACTGGACTTTATAACTTTCCACCTATTATTTCCTACTGTTATCACTAAAATTGTAATTCTCTGTCATCATTGTTAGTAGATCTGCTTACCTGTTTCATTCCATGGTATTTCTTAAGATTACCTTCGCTGGTAATTGCATCCCTCTTTCCTTGTCTTTAAAACCTTCTCCTTAAAAAAAATATTTTCTTGTAGTTTATTCCTGTTGTTTTTCCTTTTGTCATGATAAGACATCAGGTTTTAAGAAATACACTTCTTGAGGACATAAAATCCCAAATTCAGGTGCCCTCAAGGAGTGCGTGTACTGTCTTGGGGCTGGGCACTTGGGCACTGCTTGTAAGATCTGCTCCACTTTTAATCCAAGAGCCCTAGCAAATAGACTCAACCAGCTTATTTTAAGGGGTCTTCTCCCTACTACATGTTCTTCAGGAGTTCAAACCCCATACAAATCTAGTAAGTCTTCTCCTCTGCAGCAAATGAATCGATCCACTCCAAAATCCCTCATTGCCATAAGTCCTACAGTACCACCCTTGGATCCTAGGTCAGCGGATCTGCAGTGGGGTACTTCATGTAGGAGTACTACTCCAAAATTTGCTGTTAAGCCAGTTTCTCCCACCATGCCTTCTCAATTGCTTCAGACTCCAAAGAAGCATTCAAGGCCCCCATCCAATACTTCCCCTAGGTCCTCCAGAAGCTTATCGGAAGCAGATGTGAAAAGGACGATCCAAAAATTTCTTAGCGCTCAGATCCAGATGGGGGTCTTACCATCTCCGTCCCCTGTCGGATCTGTGAGTATGCCTACCACATCAAAGAACATGTTTTTTCATTCTCCTATACATCCAGTGATTTTTGGAGTCCCAGGATCCAAAATCCCTGAGAGGTTCGGTGTTGGATCTGAGGAAAACTTCTGCTTCCATTCCAACTATATCTTTAACTAGTTCTGCTCTGATGCGCTCATATCAGAATGGGTCTTAGAGCCGAAGTGTCAATGTCGGATCCAAGGGGATAGTTCAGCTCTGATTTTATTGGATCCATCCCTTCCCCTTGGAGCCTTGGCCCTGGACAGTTCAGATCCGGTTCCACCCCAGAGGCACGATCTAAGGGAGGTCTAGACCTACTTTCATTGGGAGTTTCAGCTCTAAGAAGGCAGGTCGAAGCCTGTCTGAGTCTGTTGGCTCTCAAGGTGGTGGAAAAGGCTTTTTCTTTCCAAAGAGAACCACTCTCTTATGTTTTGGATCCTGACCCTTTTCTCTCATTGGTTCCAAGCTCTGAGTCAATCAGACCTATTCCACAGGACAGCCAGTTCAAATAAGTGTTCAACCAGTTCCATTAAAGGAACTTCCCTTCTCGTCCAACACCTTGCCTGAACATGCTATGGAAGAGATGCATCAGAGGAGAATGTGCAAAAGGAGACACATTGACTCCCAGATGGAGTCTCTCATGGAGGATACCAATTTTGATGAAGGAGAGGGGACCCCCAGAGCATCACCAGATGACATCTCATTTGGAGATCTTAGCACCTAAAACTGACAGATGGCTAGTCTTCCCAAAAGCCCTCACTAGAAGAATCATTATTTGTTGAGACTTTGGTTCTGGCCTCTCTATGTCTTGGGTTACCCCCCCCCAGTGGATGAACGTATTGATTTGGTTTCCCAACAGACTTGGAAGGAACTGGATACTGTCAAACCCATTTCCATAATGACCCAATGAATTTTTAGCCTTACCAACAGATAGACCCCACTGGAGTAAAAGAGCCCCAGTTGATGCTATGGGGGTGGCAAGAAAGAGATAGTGGAACAGAGCTCTGCTGTCCATCTACCAAAAAGGGAGTCCAGAGCATTGTACAGATTTGGAAAGCAAATCTTTGCCTCGGCAACTTTTGCCCTTCTGAGGTCACTAAACTACCTGGCACACTTTACTAGGCTTCAGAGAGATTTGACCAAAGAGCTTTCAAATACTCTGTCAGAGTCCATGTCTGCTGAGGACTTCAAAAGAACATCCTTGCAACTGGCCACTCTCTTATCCATATCGTATGCTTCAATGAGGTTTATCTCTTATGCAGCTGAATGAACATCATGATCAGCTGGTTCAGGCATTGCCATAAGGAGGCATGCCTGGGTGCGGCTATGCAACTTTGCAGAACCTTTAAGATGTCTTTTATCAACATTCCATTTGATGGCACTTCCTTGTTTGGGCCATCAGTAAAAGAGACACTTACCCACAGCAAACAAGATGGAAAGACTCTGTCTGCTGTGGGAATCAAGTTTTCTATGCCTCAATGAACCTTTCCAGGAATCAGAGAGGCAGTAAGAAGATGTGGTTCCGAAAACCTCAGGGACCTTTTCAAGATCTGCATGGTGACAATTCCTCCAGAGGCAGAGAAGGAAATTTTAATGGTAGACATTGCCCTAGAGACAGAGGAGGTCTGCAGAACCAGGACTACAGATATTCTTTTCCAGACAGGCCGTTTCAGTGCTCCTGAAGTGCTGCCTGACTGTCCAACTCTGGAGGCAGTCGGGGGTTGATTGTCTTTGCACCTATACACCTGGGCATTTATAACACAAGACACATGGGAGCTAATAATAATATCCAGTGGTTATTACATACCATTTTCCTTCTTCCATCTCACAAAAGGGAGACTATTTCCAAATTTCCACCTGGTCAAAGGAAGGCAGCAGCACAAGAAATCCAAAAGCTTCTAGACAAAAATAGTCATCCAATAGATCCCGCCAAATCAAATAGGATTTGGAAGTTATTCACACTTCTTTTTAGTGATAAAGAAAACAGGAGATGTCAGACCCATTTTGGATCTAAGCAATTTGTATCAGTGCATGAAGAAAACAAAGTTCCGAATGGTCATGGTACAGTCTATCCTACCCATTCTTCACAAGGACGGTTGGATGTGCTTTATAGATCTTCAGGATGTGTAGTATCATGTCCAAATAGACAGGTGATCCAGAAGACATTCACACTTTCATTACCAATTCAGAATTGTGCCATTTGGACTTACCACAGCCCCAGGGTGTTTACCTAATGCATGGCAGTAGAGGCAGCTCATTTGAAACTGAAAGGATTCCAGGTGTTTCTATATCTAGATGACTGGCTCCTCACCACTCCCTCCAAGCATCTCCTTCTGCGTGCGAAGGACTATTTGCTCCACATTTGCAAATCACTGGGTATAACAATAAATTGTGCCAAGTCAAACCTAACACCAGCCCAGAGCCTGGAGTTCATTTGTTCAGTTCTAGATACGACAACACAAGTAGCATCTCTACCTCCTCATCATATTTCCACTATCAGAAGCCAACTTCATCTTCTCCTTACCAATCCATCTCCTTTGCAAGGTCAGTACTTCAAGCACTAGGTTCCATGGCAGCAGCCATAGTACTACTTCCTTTGGCACGTTTCTTTATGCGGGTTGTACAGTGGACACTAGCTGTACCATGGTCCATTCTGTATCAACCCCTATCCTTTCCAGTCAAGCTCACCCCAGTCTGCAAACAACACATCCACTGGTGGATACATTCGGGTGATCTTCATCTTGGCAGACCTTTTTTTCTAACAACCCCGATGACCACAGTGACCATGGATGCTTCTCAACTGGGGTGGGGACATTTATTGGGAAGTACGGTCCAAGGCATGTGGTCCCCCCAAAAGACCAATTTGAATACCAATGTTGTAGAGATTAGAGCAGTCCTGTTAGCACTGCAGGTATTTAAAATGCTGTTCCTATAGGGAACATTGCAGTTCAGACTGATAACATGTTTGTAGTCTGGTACATAAACTTATCATGGAACTAATTAATGACATAGGGAACCTCCAAACACTGGATCTATCTCAATTTGATTTGTCAAGGGCAGGCTATGCTTAGTCAATCTGGTGGATTTTTTTTTGCAAAGTTCACCAAAGCAATAGATGAAGGCAAAAAATGGTATGCACTGCATACCTCGACCTGGCCAAGGCAACTGACACAATCTCCCACTCAGGCATAGTAGAAAAGCTAAATAAACTGGGAATAAATCCCTACATCACCCACTGGATTGCAAAATGGCTCACAGCTCATGCAGGTGTGCAAAACAGGGGAAGCTACCTCCACAACGAGACCAGTCACTAGTGAAGTCCCTCAAGGTTCAGTGCTGGGACCTCCCCTGTTTGGCTTCTACTTTTCTGAAGTAAAAACCAATACTAAAGGGCTCTGGCAGACTAAATCTGGAGATGACTGCGAGCTGGGAGTAGTCATTTAATCTGCAGTTGACTTAGCCATCCTGCAGGAATATTTGTCCCAATGAACCATGGACTGAAACTAAATGCCAAAAATACATTATTGTATCCTTCGAGAAGTTGTCTACCTCAGGGATCTACCACATTGACAGTACGCCCCTAAGAGTTGACCCAGATGTTTGGGGTTTGAGAACTTATGCAGATGGTGACCTAACTTTCTGCTAACACATGTCCACTGTCATAAGAAGGTCCAACTACATTATGCATCTCATAAACAAAGGAACTGCATCTAGAGCTTAACATGTATTGTTCCCTTTCACTCAGCCTTCATTAGGCCAATTGAGTATAATGCCCACTTTGGCATGTTTCTGTCCAGACAAATGCAGCAACTGGAGCACCCATAAAGATACCTTATTAAAAAAAGATATGAGGCCTTAATAGTATGTCATACGTGAACCAACTCAAAGTCCTTTCACTATACTTGGTATCCTACAGACTACTAAGAGATTGTCTGTGTTTGGCATACAAGGCTTACTTCGACTCAATACTGATGGACCTACTGCATGTCAGCAAATTAAATGGCACCAGAAATACTTGTCCAGGCATCTAAACCTCTTCTGCAACATCAATAAAATGGCTTGGAAGGATAGGTATATTTCACAGAGGATACCACTGCTCTGAAACAGACTCCCCATCACCGTAAAATAAAGCTCATCTCTGTCCATGTTCAAGTGCAACAGGGATCTGTTGATGGGTAATAAAAAATTTACTCCAGGGCTGCTCCCTGTACTACTAGTGGACAGAGGCAGTAAATGCTTTATCCCATGCACGTGTCCTCTCAAATTATCTATTGTATGGTTCCATTTATTCTCATTGGGGTAACATATAATTATTGATCATGGGATGGTTAAGGTCAGCCTAATACCAAATGGAATAGGTTAATTCAAGCACCAAAAGAGAAATTGGCTAGGCTTAAAATGGCCCACAATGGCAGCTAGCCTAGTACTTACCTATGAACCTAGTCTGATACATGAAGATATGAAAATGCAGTATTAGAAACCAGCCTTACCCTCTCCATCCTCTCCATAGCATGCACACACAATGTGTATATGTGTTAGCTTATTGAGGTTATTTATGTCTTTCACTCCTAATACTTCATTCTTTACATCACATGCTGAGATGGCTTCATTATGTGAAAATATTGAGTCATTAGTCTTAAGTATATGGAGATGATGTATATTGTTTTGTACTGAAAAACTTGCAAGATAACCATTTTATAATTTCTATTTAATACACTTGTGAATATAGAATGTTATAAACTGACATTTTCTTATTATTTTAGATTAGCTCTTGAGTGCCAAAGTGATCCATCAGTGCAGGAGAATGCTTTTGCTGCTCCTAGAACAGAAAATGAAGATAATATAAGCAACTTTGCAACATTCCTCCTTAGAATCTGTGACAGTTTCTGTATCCCCACTGTGATGGTAAGTAATGTCCTGATGAAAGTATATTAGTTTCCTGTCAGACATATCTTCCACTACATTCTACTTCATTAAACAGAACGTAGTACTAAACTTTTGCAGATATTTTACTTTGATACTGTCTCCTAAGCTGGTGCCCACTTTCAGTTGTTGCTGACAATGGAAGTGAATAATGACTGCAAATCTCACTTGACTAATCAGCTAGCTGACCTGTTTAATCAGGTTGTGATTTTTCTGTATTTCAGTGAATGCCGTTTCACAAAATAAAGTATTCCAGAATTTGAAAATCCTCTTGTGAATTAGGTGTTCCTGGTTAGTAGAGGATTTCTGAAGCTCTAAAACATTAAATTTTTTTGTCCTTTCTTACATATAATCTGCACAGACTCCCCTGTAAGGCTACAGGGGAGTCTTATCACTCTGTCCCTGCAGTCTTCTAAAAGCATTAAAAATATAATTGTATTTATTTATTTTATATTTGTTTACTGGGGAAGTGCACTGATCACAAATGACCATTTGCAGGTATTTGTCCAGGTGAAATAATTTACAACGAAGAAAAAAGTGTAAATGTGCCTGGAGAATTGCAAGGTCATTCTGGTAGGATTGAGAGGCTGGATGCCAGGTGTCCCACTCTAATAGGTGAGTGGAATGTAGGGGAAATGCTACAGTAGTGGTCACTACTGGATGCTGAAAATCTTGCAACAGTTTCTGCCTACGTTATGTGACCTTGAACAAGGTATAGCATATGGATGCTTGTACATAAGAAAGAAGATCAACAATTGTCCCCTTGGGAATATAGAGGGATAACTTCAGAAACACGTCAAAACCTAATGTGACTGCTTCTGGTCACTGGTGTCTCTTCTTTCCTCATCTTCATTTCCATGATGTGACCTTGATAACGTAATTAATATCTGATGTTCTTTAGGGTCACTCACATGAACACAAATCGTAATGTTTGGGATTTACTAACATTTTGATTTTCTTTAGTATGGCTATGTTTTTACTGTAGTGGCTGTGTCCCTTATTTGGACCAGTGTAGGTCCTATTCCTTTTAAGATTCTGATACAGGTGATGTGAGACTCCCTCATGGGTATGTGTTGACTGATAGACTCTTCAGTTTTCACTGAGAGATGGCTGGCTCTTCAGTTTGTGCCAGGTGAAAAATAATTCAGCAGTGGCTTGTAGTTCCAGTTACAAGTTGTTATTTTGATATAAAACCATTGTAAACTAGATGTATTTTCTGCAAGAAAGTGTAGAATGTACCATTTCTCATTGTTGGAAGGAAGGAAGGTTATGTCTTCTCTTAGATCATAAACAGATATATTTCTGGTAGGCAAACAGCACCTGAAGACTGCCACATCTAATGTCTCTTTTGATTAGGGGCTTGTAAGATTGAATCTTGTGAGGGTTGTCTAATATGTAATAAAGCCAATAGATTCCAGCATTGAAAGCTTTATCTTTATGATATACTGAGAAGTGCTTGAAATCATTAGAGAAAAAAGTCTAAGAGGAAGTACATTTTAAGCATAAATATTTAGAGAAGTTAATAAAAGGGAAAATGGTGATAGAAATAAATAAAGGAAAAATAAAGACAATGAATAATTCAGGGAATCTTCCACTGTGTATGCTGGTAAAAAGAAAAAAGTCTGCAGAAGAAAATGTGATCTGATGTTGTCAAGTTTTATTCTATCCTCAATTGTTGGGTTCGGATCCGTCAGCCATTGCTAAAGCTCGTGGCCACCCAAAACTCTCAAGCTTCTCCCTTACCCACAACACACCAACCCCTAACATAGCTTAGATCTTATTTGCCACTTTTCACGAAAGACATGGTCAGCCTGAACTCTTACATATATATATATATATATATATATATATATATATATATATATAAACTTTTCTCCCCTTTCTATTTTTCTGTAAATTCATCATGTCTGACAAAAGGCTTGCCGGCTTCAAAAAAATGTCAAAAGTGTGGGCAAAAATTACCTTTATCTGATGCCCATTCTTTATCTGTCTATTGTTTAAGCCCTCAACATCTACAAGAGGATTGTACTATTTGCAAAAATTTCAATCCTAGGGCTATAGCAGATAGAAAAAATAAATTGATCTTAAAAGGATTGCTTCCATCCTCATTCGGAGAGGCTATATCTGGGGCTTAATCCCCCAAAACAAAAATTAAGGAGATGTTAACTAAGTCTCCAAAGCCATCTACTTCTTCCACTCCTTCTTCAGAGTCGTCAAAGAAAAAAACCAAGACCACAACAGAAATCTACTCAGGTAGTCTCTCCTTCGGATCTTGTGAGAAAATCTTCAGATCCAAGCTGCTCGGATCCAAAGATTCTACTGAGAACAAGATATTCCCAGACATTAGATCCAGTACCTTCTAGGGTTCCTTCTCCCTTCCTGGACAGATGTTGTTCAAGGTCACTGTACCTTGCCTAATCTCTTTTTTCAGAAGTCTAACTGAGGAAGATGTGGACAGAATGATGAGGAAATTTCTGTCAGTGCAGATTCAGATGGGTGTTCTCCCGGCTCCTACCTCCTTGGGTCAGGGAGCCCATCCATCTCTTACACCACCATTGTCTGCCCCTTCTTTGATCCCACCGGTTGTTTGAGTCCATGGATCTGAACCTTCCAGGTCCATCTGGCTCGGATCCAAAGATATCTCTATTTTCGGATCTGAAGACTTCTCTGAGCACAGTGGTTTCGACTTCTTTGGATCTGGATGACTCTGGGAGCTGAAGCTGCCTTGTCGGGTCTGGGACATTGGTGATGACTTCAAGGTTTTCAGAGCCATCTCTGCCCCTTGGAGCTTCGACATTGATAGCTTGGCTCCAGCTTCCTCCTATGGGGGGTTGCTGTTGGAGCACAGGGAGGCAGTTATACAGAAGAATGCCTTCTCAGAGCCACTGTCTTCTTTCTCTCCAGAATGGTCTGCCCTTTGAGGTAGTAAGAGAGTGTTTTCTGTTCCAACAGGACAGACAGATTCAGCCTCTTTCAATCTCCAGTCTAGTTCCCAGATGTCTCTATGCTTGGAGCCACATCATCTTATACCACAGGGACAGCCAGCTCAAGGCCTCCAGATCACCCAGCAGGGTATTATAATTTTCTTACAACACTTCACAGGATCATCCCACCCACAAAGTCCCTTGGAAGAGGAAGTGCAAGAGGAGACACTTGAACTCTCTGCAAGAGTAGCTTGTGGAGGACACTGATTTTGATGAAGGAGAAGGGTCTGCACGATCATCTCTGGAAGACATCTCATTTAGAGCATTCTTGAGATCCTTAAGTAGAGAGGTGGTTGGTCCTCCAGCAACCCTTCACCGTAGGCATCAGTATTAATGGAAGCTTTTTAGATCTGTCCTGTTTACCTGGGTTACTCCGTCCACCGATGAGCTCTTTGATTTGATCTCTATGTGGGTGTGGAAGAAATCTAACTCAGTTGAGCCAATCCCTAAGAGGTCAGATCCGATTCTGGCTCGACCTGTTGTGAAGGGATTTTGGAGTAAGGGGGGTGCCTGTAGATGCAATGGTCATAGCAGCAGCCACCAAGAAGTAACTCAATGATCAGAGTTCCTCTGCCCGTCCTCCTAACAGGGAGTCTAGGGCAATGCACAGGTTTGGGGAATGTGCATATGTATCAGCAACCTTTGCCCTTAGGTCGCTGAACTATTTGATGCATTTTACCAGACTACAAAGGGACTTGATCAAGGAGTTTTCAAAATCCCTTTCAAGGACCATTACTGCTGAGGCTCAATCTGCTGTGGGCTCTCATTTGGCTATCCTCCAATCCATTTTAAATTCATCCATGAGACTTATCTTCCACGCAGCCAAAGGTGCCTCAAGAGCAGCGGGTTCAGGAATATCAATAAAGAGGCATGCCTGGATGCAGTTATGTGATTCTGCAGAGCCTTTCAAATCCTCATTCGTTAGTGCTCCCTTTGATGGCAGTTCGTTGTTTGGCCCAAAAGTGAAGGCCACATTATCCAGGTGTGAGAAGGATGGAAAGACCCTCTCTACAGTGAGTGCACGTTTTTTGACCCCTCTCAATTTTTTTTTTTCTAGGAATCAATGTGGTGGTTTTAAAATGTGGTTCAGAAGGTCCAAGGGTCCTTTCCAGGACACACGTGGAGTTCCCCTAGGGGCAGGGGGTGGACTCTAATGAACGATGATGTCCATGCAGCAGAGGAGACCTGCAAAACCAAGGGTCCAGCGATTCTTCCTCTGACAGATCCTATTAGTGCTCCTGAAAGGAGACCCAGTTGTCCCCCTCTGGGGGCAATCGGAGGTCAACTATCCCTGCACAAGAGAACCTGGCTAGATTTAACAAGAGATAGTTGGGTGCAGAGGATTATTTCCAGAGGCTGTATAATTCCCCTTTCCCTTCCACCTCCAACTATGTGCAAAATTCCCGATGTTCCACCCAGTCAGAGGAAAGAAGCAGCAATAGAAATATAAAAGCTGCTAGAAAAAAAAATCTGTCAAGAGGTCCTGCCGGACAAGATAGAATCAGGAATTCAAGATTCTTTTTAGTGCCAAAGAAAACAGGGGACTGAAGACCAATTTTGGATCGCAGCATCTTGAACGAGTCAATTTGACATACAAAGTTTCAGATGTTCAAGGTTCAGTCCATTCTACCCTTTCTGGGTAAGGACAACTGGATGTGCTCAATAGACCTTCAGGATGCATACCATCACATAAAAAGGAATAGACAATCCAGAAGGTGTTTACACTTCTAGCTGGGAGACAGTCACCGTCAGTTCAGAGTACTGCCTTTTGGCCTCACCACACCCCCAGGGTGTTCACCAAATGCGTGGCAGTAGTAGTGTCTCACTTGAGACTGCAGGAATTATGAGTGTTTCCATATCTAGATGACTAGTTCATTACCACTGTGACCAGGCATCTACTATTAACAGCAAGAGATCAAGTGATCCAGACTTGATCTTATCTGGGGATAACCATAAATTGGGTCTATATTATAACACTGAAGAGGCGTTTAAGCGAACATCTCTTCGTTGACATGTAAAGATGGATCGCACTTAAGCGCGAATGGTCAAAACAGTGAATTCTTTCCCTGGGAAAGAATATGTTTGCTGAAATGCACACACACACACACACACACACACACACACACACACACACACACACACACACACACACACACACACACACACACACACTTACAAGCATAACTATGTATGGGGCTTCACAACCCCCACTCCCCCCTAACTAAATATACCAACTCCAAGATCGCACTGCAGTGGAGAAAAGGGCAACACTGTGTAGTTGGCCAACTACACCTTTGCCCTGTGCAGTATTCATTGAATCACGTAAATGCATTTCGATGAATACGTGTCACTCATTTGGTGTTCGATATTACATTTCGACATTGTAATATAGACCCCCATAAATTACAAGAAATCTCAATTACAACCAACTCAAACCTTGGAATTCATAGGAGCAGTCTTCAGTGTGATATCAGTGACAGCTTTTTTCCTCTCTCAAAAGTGCAGACTATCAGGTCAGGAAAATAATTCGCAATACCAAAATTTCATCCCATTTAATTCTGCAAGCCTTGGGGTCAGTGTCAGCTGCCATCATCTTGGTCCCTCTAGTAAGGATTCATATGAGAATTCTCCAATGGATGTTAGCGACATAGTGGTTGATTCTTTACCAGTGCATGACAGCACAAATAACAATTACTTAGGCATGCAAGAAATACCATTGGTGGTGGATTCTGTCAGGTCATGTCCTACAAAGTCGTTCTTTCATTCTCTCAAAACCCAAGGCCATAGTGACCACGGACACTTCCCAGACTGGGTGGGGGGGCACTTCCCAGGGAAAACAGTCCAAAGCACTTGGGCCCCAGAAGAGGCCAGTTTGCATATCAATGTTCTAGAGATGAGAACAGTGCTCTTAGTGTGGCAGGCCTTTCAAGATGCTCTGCCTTTAGGGATAATTGCACTTCAAGCAGACAATATGTCAGTAGTTTGGTACATCAACAAGCAAAGAGGAACTAAATCTTACCCTTGTGTTGAGAAGCATTCAGGATGTGACAATGGGTGATCTCATCCAACTGCTTTCTGATAGCAATGCACATTCTGGGGAAGTCCAACGTGATAGCAGACAAATTGAGCAGGTCCATTCTTCTACCTCACAAATGGTCTCTCAACAAGAAAGTGACAGATATGATTTTCCGTCAGTTGGGCCAGCCTTGCTGCTATCTTTTTGCATCTCCCCTAAACAAGTGCAGCAGCTTCTTTGCCCCGACCCCCCCCCCCCACTGGGGGAATCACTGAAGGATGCTGTACTCCACAATTGGCCCCCTGGTCTTCTCTGTGCCCACCCCTCCAACTCCCCTAATTTCCAAATTCCTACAGAAACTGCCCGGTTGAAGAGCAAGGTCATCCTCATTGCATCTTACTGGCCTCGGCAGATTTGGTTCCCCTTTCTTTGGCCTCATCTCCTTTATCCACCTTGGATTCTGGGTCCAACTCCAGACCTCCTGTCTCACCCGACAGACATGATACACCCAGATATCTCAAACCTCAAGCTAACAGTGTGATTTCTCCAGTTTCATTAATAGCCAGACAACCTATGCTTCCTTCCCCCATCCATCATATACTTTTATCTTCCCATAAGGCTTCTACAAGGAAACTTTACAGAAGTAAATGAAAAGGTTTGTTTCCTAGGCACAACGAAAACACACTGACCCCTTCTCGGCTCCTGTACAATGTGTATGTGAATTTTTGGCAACAATTTTTAATGAGAGAGCTCAGTCCTCAATGATTAAGGTTCAGTTATCAGTCTCTAATTTTCATAATAGATTTGAAAATTCTTCCTTGGCTTCGTCTAAGGTTTGTAAGGCTTTTTTGAGAGGCACCCTCCTGCTTTGTACTGCAAGCCTTGACTCATTCCCCCTTTGAACCAGCAGAAAAATACCATCTTAGGTTCCTGACCTGGAAAACTGTCTGCCTAGTGGCCATTACCTCTGCTAGAGGAATTTCAGAACTTCAAGCATTGTCATCAAAATTTCCCTACTTGATCTTTCGTAAGGATACAGTCATATTATGTACCAATGCCTCTTTTCTTCCTAAGGTGGTGTCAAAAACTACTATCAATCACTCCATTAATTTGCCAGTCTTTTTTCCTAAATTTACAAAGATGAATATATGTTGCATTTACTAGATGTTCGCAGACAATTACATTATTACTTACATAAGTCAAACGAAATTAGAAAGACATACCAAATATTTGTATCCTTTGCAGATTCTAAATTGGGCAAATCAGTTACAAAGGTAACTTTAGCAGACTGCATATCACATATCAGCAACAAATTGGGTCTATACTTACCTAGACCTCTAAGAGCCTATTCAACTACGTCCATGGCTACTTCTTCAGTATTTCTCTCTAGAGCTTCCATAGACGACAGATATACGGCTGCAACTTGGTTCAGTCCTTATACCTTTATCACTCATTATAAACTGGATCTGGTCTCGAGGGGGAAGAGCAGCTTTTGGCTCAACTGTGCTGAGGAATATCCTTCCTTAGAGTTTACCTGAGATTTTAGGTGGCTGGGGGCTGTGTCCTAACAGTTGAAGAAAGAATGAAAATTGACAACATTAGATAAAAAAGTTATGTACTTAGCATCATGTTCCATCTGTGTTGTCCATTTTCATTCCTTCTCAACTTCCCACCCACAACCCTTTTTCCTTTTGAACTTCTGGAAGAACAAGAGAATATAAAGACACTAGTGTCCTTAATATTGAGCTGAAGATATAGGGCCGGATTCACGAAGGCTTGCACGGAGTCTAAGAGTAGTGTAAGACTCCAAGCAGCCTTCGCGATCCAGGAACAGCCCAAAGTTCGTGTAAGAGACAAGCTAAAACGTCTCTTACACGGAGTGGGCGTGGATAAGCTAATCACCTCACTTGCAGCCGAATAGCATACAAATGAGGATGATTAGCGATCCAGGAAGCCCAGAACAGCCCGTAAGAGCCGTTTAGCTGCAGAAATGTACTCAGTTGACAACTGAGCACGCTTCTGCAAAACCGCAATGGAGCCATGTCAGCTCCAAATAAAGGGTGCATATGTGTCAGTAGCATGCCAATGGCCAAATATGTGGCCATTGGCAAGGTAACCTGATGCAAATATATTAAAAATATAATTTTTTTTTCGGCGATTGCCGATGTTTAAACCCAGCGCAGCCCCGCGCAAACGGGCTGCGCTGTATAAAACATAAAAACGAAGGTTATAAACCCACAAATGTGGGTTTTATGCAATACATGGAATGTCAATGCAGGGACCAGCAGACCAAAACCAACATGGCCACCGTGTAGTGGTTGCTAAGGGGGGAAGCTGAGTCTAAGAGATGTAACTAAGCATTAGTAGGCAATCTGATGCAAATGAGTGTTAGGATACTGAATTCCACTGTCACATAGCAAATGAGCACAGTCTGAGTAGTGTAAGAGTTACAGAAGGGGGAGGAACAGAGTAGGAGATAGGTGACATCACAGGGGGGAATGGTAGAAAGAAATGCAGTTCATTGGAGGTCAGAGTTACATGACAGATGTCAGACAGATATCATGGAAAGAGGTGTGCCACTAGATAAGCATGAGAAAGTCAAGAAATTGAAGGTGTACACTGTTGCCTACACCAAAGTTTCTTGCTGGGCGTGCATGCACGCAGTGCGCCATGAAGCGAGTAAGGCAGTGTGCGCTGTAAGGCAGACTGAGCATGTGGGAGCGTGTTGGGAGATGTTTAACACTGTTTGCGCTGGTGTGCACGCTTTAATCCAAATAAGCAGATTCTGAACCGCGTAAGCCTGTGCGCGCCTGTAAGCCACTGTGAGCGTGTTTCTGCTGGTTTGCACACGGCTCCTCCCTGAGGAAACAGAGAGGAAAAAGGAAGCAACAGATTTAGTAGGAAGCTAGCAGGGAATACTGCTGGAGCTAGCAGGTGAAAACAATTAGAAGCAGGCAATTACACAGGCAGAATAGTAGCCCAGCCCAGCACTTAAAACTCTGCAAACAGCAGTGCAGGATGTTTCTCTCAAGAGACACTGCAAGACAGGAGTAAGCTATTAGAAGTGAAAACTGAAAAGCTGAACTCAGAGCAGAAATGTTAGGGGCTGCCATAGCTGTCATAATGAGACATAGGCGACTTGCTGAGGGTGGTGACAATGCAGATGGTGCCAGACAACCCACAGTGAGGAGACGGAGAAGAGTGTACAGGCCCAGGGTCACCTACCACGGGTTACATGAGCTGGAGATAGTAGAGCGCTATAGAGTGGACAGAGACCTCCTGCAGCAATAGTGGAGCTGTGCAGGCCACGCCTCACACACAGAACCAACAGAGGGGAACCCATCCCAGTGGAAACCAAGGTATGTGTTGGCCTAAGAATACTAGCAACAGGTACCTTCCAGAGACCAACTGGTGATATGATGGGGATATCACAGGCATCAGCCTCCAGGGTACTGCACCAGTTCCTGGATGCCATGTCAGCACATGTCGGTGATCATGTATATTTCCCCAATGCCCGTGAGGTATTGGCCAGCAATATGCGCCTCTTCCAGCAAATAGCGGAATACCCTGAGGTAGTGGGTGCAATAGACTGCACGCACATACGCATCAAAGCACCAGCCGGTGAGCGGGTAGGGCATACATCAACCGCAAGGGCTTCCTCCATCAACTGCCAGGTCGTGTGTGATGCCCAGGGCATAATAATGAATGTGTGTGCTGGCTGTCCTGGGAGCTACCATGATTCCCACATCTGGCATTTGACGAGCTGTACCAGACATTTGCCAATGGGGACATCCCGCACGGACACCTAGTGGGGATGCAGGTTATGCACTGGAGCCGTGGCTGATGACACCCATCAGAAACGCACACACACCTGAACAGGAACGCCATAATGAGGCACACGCACAAACACGTAATGTAATAGAGCGTGTGTTTGGGCTGCTCAAGTCACGGTTCCGTGTCTGGACACATCTGGTGGAGCCTTGCAGTACACACCAACTACATGTACCCAAATTGTCATGGTATGTGCTATGCTACATAATATGATCTTGCAAAACAGCTGCAGCAGGACCAGCATAGGGCGGGCCAAACAGCCCCCACCATTGCCAAGGCCATCACAGGCAGAGCGTGACTCGGAGGAGGAACAACCTGAGCCTGCCCCAGTAGGCAGAAGGAGGCGTGCCCAGTATGCCCTGGCCTTGGCAAAGAGGCAACGATAGCACATACACTGGCTCAGTAGGAACCCTGGGAATGATACCCCTCTGACTCACTCAAATAATAACATGGATGCCTACAATGACATGACCTGCTCACAAACATGTACAGGGAAGTGTAATATGCGATCCGACAGAGGCAGCCCTGCAGCACCACCTGAGGCATGAATGCCATGTGTTAAGTAATGTAACACCATGTACTATATGCACACCTGAGGACCCTGACTAACATCCTACCTCACCAAGCATCATGCCACAATATGACAATGAGATGATCAAGTGCAATAATTGACTGAAGTATCGCAGTTAGTCAAAGGGGATCCAATGTGTGCCAGTCTGGGATGACATGCTGAGCATGACATGATGCTCCACCTGCTAGGACTGGCGGCACCTATCAGTGCAGGCCGTATGGATACTGGCAAAGGCTGTTGTTACCCACAGTGTGCCCTGAATAGGTAAGGCTCAAAACACAAACCTATCTCCATAGGTATCAGAAGGGATAAGAATAAGATAAGGGATAAGTGAAACAGCAAGATGCATGCAGTCTAAACTCACCCAGTATGGAGAATGTTGATATCTGTGCTATAACAGAAAACTGAGTCAAGGCTCACAACAGCACCCTAACACTACCAGGTTACACCTCATACTGTGCTGTACAGCCTCAAAACATGGAACAAGCTACAAAAGGAGGGTGACTAGCAAGAATTGTCAAGGATAACCACAGCCCATATTGGTACCAGAACAAGAAGCAGCATGGACTAGCCATGGTCAAGTAACAGTGGCTAAAACTGCCCCCAGTTTATAGCCTGCTACAGACTACTGTCCCAACACCAGGAACTGCACCTGGCCTATGCTGGAATACATGAATATATCAAGTCCTCCAAACCACATTATATTGGGTGACTGAAAATACCCAGACATAGACTGGGAGCATTATACTAGCTCCAACAGTGTAGGACAAAAGTTCATAGAATCCATAAACCAAAAGGCCCAGGAACAACGTACCACTCCCACAAGAGGGGTAAGCATACTGGATGTGATAATCAGCAACATGGGTACTGGATGGCAAGACGAGAAGTGTATTGCTCACTGGTAAAACCAGACCATAGAGTAATCACACTGGATATACAAATCCTGACCACAGTCCCTGGCCAGAAAACCACAGTGGAAAACATGTGTAAAGCAATATTTGCACTCCTCCAAACTGATGTGGAATCCATTAAAGGTCCTGTGCAGGTGCAAAATATGGGCCACACCTCAGAACCTGTAATACAGCCATTCCATGAACACTGCCAGGAATGCTTGGATTATGCAATCCTAAATTAAAACAAGACACAATGCCATACACGAGGCATCTGGCATGGTGGACACCAGCCATAACCAAACCATGCAAGAGAATGAGGAAGCTACTACATGATAGAGCAAACATAAACAATGAAGTAATCACTGATCAGTAGTATGGCAATAAAATATGTCCACACATACAATCCACTAAGGCCAGCCACAACAAGTTGAATCTGTGAATCCTGAGGCAATGTTACACCTGCCCCAAGTACACAGACAACCCCCAACTCCACCCAAGAAATACAAATATATGTGAGAGATGCAACCATCTATCCAAACTGGAGGCTGAGCTCCCTCAACTCAGTACTCCCAAAACTAGTCAGGAGGAGAAGGTAACCACACACACCACAAACACAGTCCCACATAGACCTATCACAACTGCAAACCAAACACATAAACACAGAAAACATTCCCGGAGGCACAAATTACAAACACAGCACACCAACAGAGGCCTCTAAAGCAGACACCCAATCAAACAACCTCCAAACATAGCACATGCAACACATAGTACACAAAGCTGGTGTGCCAAACAGTCACAGGCCAGAAGGAGAAACAACATGCCTGATACAGTTGTAATAGGTGACTCCATAGTCAGACACACTGCTGTCCCAAGCACACCAGACTGAACAAGGGAAAGGGTACAGTAAGCTGCCTGTAGGCTGCCACACACGCCACATAACAGAAGTATGCAGGTCACCCAAAGCAAGTAGAAATATGATGCAGTCATAGTCCATGCTGGTGTGAATGACCTGAGATGTACCTCCCTAGACTACATGAAAAGAGACATAGATGAGCTCTCTGATTATGTAGTCCAGGCCAGTATGACACTCACCGTTTGCAGCATCCTACCCTTACCAAGAATAATGCCACAGTACAAACACGGAATGATCAGTCATAGCAAGTGGCACACTTACTGGTGTCATTCCAAGGGGATCCAATGTCTGTCTGCTTGGGATGTCATGCTTGACAAGCCACGCAGCTGTTCTTGGGATGGCTTGCACCTGTTACCCCTGGGCGCCTGGATATTGGATAAGGCCTTTGCCACCTCCATAGAGCCTTTTGTAGGCAAGGCTGAAAAGACTAACCCACCACCCTAGAAAACATAAGTGGAAAGAAACATAAGGGTAATGCTGACCAATGCCAGATGTGTAAACCCCAATATGCATGCTCCCAAGGCCATCCCCAGTATGGAGAACATCGATGTCTGTGCAGTGACAGAAACCTGCTGCAAGCCTCCTGACAGCACACCAGCACTACCAGGTTATACCACATATCATGTGTCATGGCCCCAAAACCTGGAACAAAACATAAAAGGAGGGTGAGTATCCATATTCAGCACAGACACCCATACGCCCAGGTAACTGACAATGCACAAGGCATTGGAGTCCACCCATGTGCAACTAACTGTAGGCAAGACTGCTGTACAGTCTGTAGCATGCTACAGACCACACTCTCACACACAGGAACCCCACCCAGCCGTCCTGAAGACACTGGACAGTATGAATGTCCCACCAAATACCAAACAAGGTACCACAAATTACCACATAGGTGGTAAACCATTATGTATGGAAGGAGTAATCAGGGACCTAGGGACACAAGTGGACAGTAACCTGTTATGTGACACTCACATTGCCAATGTGGCTAGGAAGACTGTCTACATTTGACACCGTATCAGGAAAGGATTCACATCTACGACAACAGAGGTCATTGTGCCCCTATACTGTTCTCTTTATCACACCCATAATCTAGTACAATGCCTCATATGGGATGTACCTTACCTGACACCTGCAGCAGTTAGAAAGACCTCAAAGGTACCTCACCAAGAGGATAAAGGGTCTCAAATATATGTCATATGCTGCCTGGCTGTAGACACCCCAGCTGAATGCAGTCACATACTGCCTACACAGAGGCATTGCATGCCTGTTGTAGAAGGCCATGCCCAACACAGGAGTAATGGACATGCTCCACCCCAGAAAACTCAAAGCCATCGGAGCTGTGAGAGTGAGAGATGTCAACCTCAACAAATAATGAAATAGGATGTGCTGGTGGGACAGATACATAATCCAGAGGCTCCCACACCCTGGACCAGAATCCCACTCCATGTTAGGCAGAGCCCCTCACTGACACTCTTCAACAGGAATCTTGCCAAGTGGATGGATGATTGTAGAGTTACACTGGGGGTCTTCACTGTGTCATGTCCAGACAGAGGCACAGCAAAGCAAATCATAAATGGCCATAATATTCACATAGCAAGGTGGCAAAAGCCACACACACTCTGGCTAGGCTAACAAATGCCCTAGGGTGGATAGCCTAGTATGAACCTATGAACCTATGAAGATACAAATTGTACAGGACACTAAGGATAATCCCAAGGCTTTCACAACTGATGGTAGGAACCATGTTGGGAATTCACAGATATGCTCTGAATCACACAAATATCACAAACACACACACATATTGCCAACATACATCCTGACAGGTGCAGTGCAAACCCCCAGAATGCAGAATATCTATCCCAGCAGACTGCTGGCCCCTGACATTGCAGATGCTGAGGTAACAGCCAGCATCTACAAAGCAAAACACACAGCAGCAATGGTATGAGATGGTGTCCTGGGCTGAGTGCAACATGGACTCCAAGATGAATGGAATGCCAAATCACACTACTGCTCAATGTCAGCCTTACCACAGAATATGTACCCAAAGAGCAGTGTACAACAACAGTGGTCCTTCTCAACAAAGGTGTTGCCTGAATGGATACTGAAAACTACTACCCCAGAATCCTGAGAAGCTCGGTCTGCACAGCTATGGAAAGGATCAGCATGTACCACAGACATAAAGATATTGGGGACCTACTGACACCGGACCCTACCCAGTGTGGCTTTCTTAAGTGCAGATCCTGCCCCTAAACATGTTTGACTCAATTGAAACAGTCATTAAGGTCATTGATGAGGGCAATGTGGTCCACACAGCGTAGCTGGACCTTGCAAAGGCTTCTATACAATACCCTACGTGTTCATTATAGATAAGCTCACCAGCTTAAATATAAACCCCTATGTCAGTAGAGGGGTTGCAAACCAGACCAAGGACAGAACAGACATGGTCAGACATGCTGCAGCCATGTCAGACTACAAACCAGATATAACTGGCATCCCACAAGGCTTGGTCCTGGGATCTCCCTCGCCTGGTATATATGTCCCATAGGTACAGGCAAACATGGAAGGACTGTGTCTGAACATGTTTGCAGAGGACTACAAACTGCTCACCATATATGATCCACCAGCTGACACAAGCATCCCACAAAAGGGCCACATAGAAACAGACAACTGGTGCCATAGCCATGTCAGCAAGCTAATTGCAGAAAAGTGTATAGTCAACCCCGTGGATATACAGTAAGTGCCCACCAATTACCACATAGGTGTTAACCCATTATGTAGTTAACATGTAATGAGAGACCTGGGGACACAAGGTGATAGATATCCTGCATTGGACAAACATGTGCTGTAGTGTTTACAGAAACATACCATATACCCACCTAATCATGAAGGTTGTCAGATCTAGATAAGGGAGGTCATTGTGGCTCTGCAGTCATCCTTCATCAGCGGTACAATTGACTACAATAGCCCCTGTGGGATGTACCTCAGCAGACACCTCCATCAACCGTAAAGTCCCCAACAGTACCTCACCAGGAGTATCAAAGAGCTTGCACAGATGCCATGTGTTGCCTGTGTTGCTGGTATCAATAAACATGCTGCACCTTGTACAATCTGAATGGCAGTGAGCTATGCACATGAGAGACCTGAACCCCAGCACTGACTTACATAGGACAAGCTGTACTGCATGATCCATAACACAGAAGCCACCCCACCCATGAGTGAACTCCCAGTACAGGCTACCCATAGAGTCACTTATCAATTTTCCTCAATAGGAATCTTGATGAGTGGATGGGAGATGGTAGCTTTATCCTGGGTATCACTGTCATGTCACAGGTAGACAGAGGCACAGTATACTAACCATGACATATGTCATGGCAAACTCCACTTACAATGTGTGTTGAAGGACAAACACACTCTCCAACTAGCATTAGACATGGACTAGGGCACATCGCTAGTGTTTGCAAATGTACACCTATGTTGTGGAATACACTACCAATGTTGGACAAGCCTGGTTTAAGTAGTTCATATCTGAACAGAATGCAACATGGTCAGATGTACACAACTGGCCCCTAACCAGGCTGTTGTGCTCACTATCGAAATGTAAAGCAGTGATAGCACTAAAGCCCAGGATACTGTCCACCACAGTCAAAGTACTACCAGTACACTATACAGTACTACAGTGTTAGGTCAGTGTGAAAGGATGTTGACAACTGTATGCAAAGTATCCCATGCAAACACTGCAGGCACAGTATAATCCTGTTGTGTTCACACACAAAGCAGTTGTACAGTAACTACACAACATGACACACAACACACAACCATAAACGGGTGATATTTGTTGAAGTTCACACTCATCCACAAATGTGGTGGGCTGCAGAGTTCAACATATGGAATGCTCACACTGGGCATGCTCACACACTTTGATAAATGAGACATATGTCAGACAACATGCCATGGGAAGGCTGAACTGGGCATGCTCACACACTTAGGCCAAATCTCAGTTTAGCAGTTGGACACACATATCTGGTATTTTTACGTGTTATTCCAGGAACCAACCACATTACAGCAGTCTGCCCAGTGCACACAGTTAAATGACTACAGAGACATACGTGATATAGTGGATCCCTCCCATATGCAAACATCTTCCACAGATGCACAAGTTGTTCATACAAACAGGGAATGCTATGGCAATAAAGATGTGCAAACAGTCTATCAGCAACAAATAATGTGCATTTGACAATTAAACATATGGGTGTAGAGGTCAACACTAGGCTGTTTGCCCTAGGGAATGACAGCTTAGCCAGAGTGTGCTTGGCGCCTGCCTCCCCACAGGATGCACATTCCCTTTCTAAACACCGATGATGTCAGCACCCTATAAGTACAGCAGGAGAAAAGAAACCTCCCAGTAATGCGAATAGTTAACACTGCTAATGCGTCCGTCACAAGTGTCATAACATAGTTAGGTAGGGGTTTGAATCCTGCAAATGCTCAGTGTGTGTGTGTGTGTGTGTGAGTGGGGTTGGTGTGTGTAAGTCTGTGGGAGAGAAATGTCCCTTTGGCAACTGGGAAAACACACTACAGGATGCACATTTCCCTTTCTAAACACAGATGATGTCAGCACTCTATAAGTATAGCAGGAGAAGGGAAATTTCCCAGTAATGCGAATAGCGTGCTCTGCTAATGTGCCTGTCTCAAGTGTCATAACATAGTTAGGCAGGGGTTTGAATCCTGCAAATGGCAAGTGTGTGTGTTTGTCTGAGGGGGATTCGTGTGTGCAATTGTGTGTGAGGGAAATGTCCCTTTGGCAACTAGGAGAACAGACTACAGGATGCACATTCCCCTTTCTAAACACCGATGATGTCAGCACTCTATAAGTATAGCAGGAGAAGTGAAACCTCCCAGTAATGCGAATAGCGCGCTCTGCTAATGCGTCCGTCTCAAGTGTCATAACATAGTTAGGTAGGGGTTTGAATCCTGCAAGTGTGTGTGTTTGGCTGAGGGGGGTTAGTGTGTGTGAGGGAAATGTCCCTTTGGCAACTAGGAGAACAGACTACAGGATGCACATTTCCCTTTCTAAACACTGATGATGTCAGCACCCTATAAGTACAGCAAGAGAAGGGAAACCTCCCAGTAATGCGAATAGCACACTCTGCTAATGTGTCCGTCTCAAGTGTCATAACATAGTCAGATAGGGGTTTGAATCCTGCAAATGGCAAGTGTGTGTTTTTGGCTGAGGGGGGGTTAGTGTGTGTGAGGAAATGTCCCTTTGGCAACTAGGTGAACAGACTACAGGATGCACATTCCCTTTCTAAACACTGATGATGTCAGCACCCTATAAGTACAGCAAGAGAAGGAAACCTCCCAGTAATGCGAATAGCGCACTCTGCTAATGCGTCAGTCTCAAGTGTCATAATATAGTTAGGTAGGGGTTTGAATCCTGCAAATGACAAGTGTGTGTGTTTGGCTGAGGAGGTTAGTGCGTGTGTGAGGGAAATGTCCCTTTTGGCAACTAGGAGAACAGACTACAGGATGCACATTTCCCTTTCTAAACGCTGATGATGTCAGCACCCTATAAATACAGCAAGAGAAGGAAACCTCCCAGTAATGCGAATCGCACACTCTGCTAATGTGTCCGTCTGAAGTGTCATAACATAGTCAGATAGGGGTTTGAATCCTGCAAATGACAAGTGTGTTTTTGGCTGAGGGGGTTAGTGTGTGTGAGGAAATGTCCCTTTGGGAACTAGGTGAACAGACTACAGGATGCACATTTCCCTTTCTAAACACTGTTCAGCTGAAGGCCATGGCTCTGGCACAAGTTGTCTGTTTCTATGATGCCCCTTTGGAAGATGCTTGTGTCGGCTGGAGAGTCGATTATGGTGGCCAGTTCGCAGTCATCTGCATATTTGGTCAGCCACAGTCCGTCCGTGTTGGCCTGTACCTCCAATAAATATATACCAAACAAGAGAGGTCCCAGGACTGAGCCTTGTGGGACACAACTCGTAACTGGTTTGGAGTCTGGCATGGCTCCAGCAATTCTAACCATGTGGGTTCTGTCCTTGAGCCACTGTGCAATCCATCTAGTGACATAGGGGCTTATATTTAAGCTGGTGAGCTTCTCTAGAATGCCCAGGTGGAGATTGTTGTGAAGGCTTTTGCGAGGTCCAGGTAGGCTGTGTGAACCACCTTCCCCTCGCCAATGGCCTTGGTGACTGTTTCAAAGAAATCAACCAGGTTAAACCTGGTAGTGCTGGTGTGCTCTCAGTAGCCCTGAACCAGGCATCTGTTACTGCACAGATATCGATGTTCTCCATGCCAAGGAGAGTTTCGGTGCATGCATCTGGAGGTTTAGACTTCTGGCTGGGTAGCATTACTCTTAGTTTCTTATCCCTTGTGATACCTATGAAGGTGGGTTTGTCATTTGAGCCTTGCCTAACATAGGCACTATGGGGTAGCAAGAGCCTTTGCCAATATCTGAAAGCCCAGGGGTGACAGGTGCAGGCCATCCCTAGCGAAGCAGGTAGTTCAACAGAAGATGAATATGTGAAGGTGTAGTGCCTGTGATTAGTTAGCAGTAGCATATATGACTGCTCACGTGGACACATGCCAGGTAAGTCATATGCACTGTGTCACAGGCAATGTACATGTGAACAGGACAAACAGTGACATCCTGTCAAGTGGGACATGGACATACATATAGTAAGCTATGCAGATGGCACTAGGAGTCCACAGAAGCTCTATAACTATGCATTGCAGGTGTGATCAGTATTCCAGGGTAATTGCAAGCAAACATGCATGCAAACAAAGCTACAGTAAACAGGGCTGCATGTAGTCCATTGTACAACAAACAAGCTGTACCACTTCCAGTAGGTAACACTGCAAATATGCAGGCACTATGCACATGTACATGGAAATACACGGGTCAGATGGCTAGGGTCCAGTCTCAGCGCACACAAGTGTACAGACCATGTACTGTCAGGATGTACAATAACTGGATGGAAACCCATGTGCTCATACCTGCAGTAATACACATGTCAATAACAGACACTGAGCCTTCACTCAGTGGTTCCATACTTAGTAGGATGTATGCTACCTGGCCTGCCACCACAGTATCCCTGACATATATGGGGACTCTCCCTCCTGTGACAGTTAGTTTTGTGTGTTGGGGCTGTCTAGCATGGTATGAGATGTGAGCATGCAGTGCTAGGGTGCTCCTGTGTGTCCTGTACCAGTCGTGTAGTACTGCACACATATCAACATCCTCAAACATCTGCATTGCAGAGTCCAGTGTGGGCAACATGCCACTTGCAATTTACATGTCCATCATTGCGTATTACTACATTCATTACCTTATCCCCTGTGCTACCTATGTATGTAGCCTTCTGTTGACATCATTACCACCAGTATGCCAACATGTGCAGATGATACACTATGGTACTTACCATGGGTGTAGACAACAGTACATGACAATCACACACTTACTGCATCAGGCATGCTGTGATATACCCACAATTAATTCAGCACACAGTACTGTTAACAACATGATACTATTACTACACATCTATGTGGTCACCCTGTGCATCAGCAACATGTTAACCTGTACCTGCACAGTTGTTACAGATTGCAGGAGGTGGCACAGTTTCATCATATGCACAGGGTGTGAACTTGGTATGCCTGAGTCAGCCACCGATACCACCGATTGACATGTATGTGTATGTGTGTTGGTGAGGGACAGCAGTAGAAGGTGGGGCAATGTTGATGCAGTGTGTGCATGCGGTAGCCCTAGGTGTTGTCAATTTGCATGTGTGTATGGATGCACACAGTTCCACCTCATGGCTGCCATATACTGGTGTTTGTGGACAGCCACAGACTGTACCTGCCAGGTCATACAGATCAGTGTCTCTGGCCACGGACACGGTACCTGTGCCTTGCAGGGTGCTACGGACCGTATCCGTACCAACCCAGACTGGGTACTGTCATCAGAAGCAGGTGTTCATTGACTGGACACAGATCCCTGTCGGGCCTGGCCAGAGCCACGTGCACGTGGTCTCCTGGGGCGGTCTGATGACAGCACAGACCCAGCATTGCTGGGGCTGCTGCTGGCACTACGGGGGCCGGCCCTGTTGTCATCCGCGACGACTGCCAGCTGCTGCTGTTGCTGGCATACGCCACGTCGACGCCTCAACCGCCCACTATCGCCCTGGCTCATGGACATGTAGTTGTGGAACCGGTCTAATATGTCCCCACAACGCCTGTCTATGACATCGGTGAAATCACGGATGGCAGCCGCAATGTCACGCATACTGTCAGTCATGGCTGTGCGACATGCTGTCAGCTCCCTCAGACCCTGTCTGGGGTACCGCTCCATACGTGACTGTGCCTGCATCACAGCCCAAGACATAGCTGAGGTTGTAAGACCTCTGTGGGCATCGCCTGACAGGGGCAGTACGCCCACGGATGCTCCCACGAGAACCCCTGGACATCTGTCTGTGTGGTACCATCTCTGGGCCATGCCCATGGCTGCTGTGTGGGGAGGCATGTGCCACAGATACCACATTACCCTGGTCAATGCCCACTGTATGCTGTCCATCACCTAGGGACATTGGTGACAAAGGGTGTATTGGCAGGATAACTGTGCGCATTGATGGGGTCGACAGCTGTGTACTGTCAATCGGCTGACCAATGGCGGACCCTGGCATACCTTCCTGTGCCATTACACAGATGTCATCATTATCAGTACCCACGGCACCTGATTCAGGTTCCCTGCTACATGACACCAGAGCAGCACCAGAACCTGTGGGAGGGAAACAGGAAACACAGTTTACAATGTCTACACATTACCAGTGATGCACACATGCACAGGTGCACACATGCACACATGCACAGGTGCACACATGCACAGGTGCACACATGCACACATGCACACATGCACAGGTGCACACATGCACACATGCACACATGCACAGGTGCACACATGCACACATGCACACATGCACACAGTTTCACACAATTGTACAGTACTCAGTATGCGTGATATCAACACACAGACACAGACACACCTACATGCATACAAAGAGCACTACTAAGTGAGCCAAATAGTACTATTACTATCAAGACTATTACAGGAATTGTTAATACACACTCACCAGCATGGATAGGCTGCATTGCTGTTATACCAGAGGGACCTGCAGACGGAAGAAACTAATGTCAGTGGGCACAACTGTGCCATTGTTACTGAGTATGATACAGGTCAGTAGTACAACAGTCGCCTTTCACAGGTCAGCTGCTAATATTGAGGATATCACACTTGCACATTAAATACTATGGTGACAGCTACAAACCAAGGACACACCTCACACATGCATTAACTACCAGTGTACACAACAGTCAACTATACATATGGCATATTACCTGCACGCTCACTGTCTTGCTGCTGCGTGGCTCCAGCCTCCATCATAATGCATGTCTGCTGCTGTTGTTGCTGGCGGACTGGAGCCACTACACTCATGAGTAGTCCCTCCAGTCTGGTGAGTGGGGGATGTGTAGCCACCCCACCACCTGTGGCGACCTGTTGCCTGTGGATATCCGACGCACTCTGACGGACATGTCTGATTAAATCACTGCAGTGATGTCGCACCTGATCATATGTCCTATTATGCGTGCCTATGTCATTTATCTGACGGACAAGGTCTTGCCACAGTGCAGCCCTCTCCTGCTGATTCTGGCTGGTGCAGGAAGAGAGTATTGCATAATCCCGCACCAGGCTCTGGTGTATCTCCTCATCCTCAGCTGTGGAGTAAGTGGGATTCCGCTGGTGGGCCATGTACCTGAGAAAGAAAATAACCTGATATCAGCAATATATGTCAGCAGAATTTGGCACACATACTACACATGCTACTCGACTGTTATGATACAACATATCTCACATATATAGCATCTGTCTGTCTATTGGTGGATACACATGTAAATGGCCAGGTATCAGTGCTCAGCCAGCAACTGTGCAACAGTACCTGGCACACTCCATACGACATACTACCAAACCCCAGCAGTCAGAACACTGATTCAGGTCAAGAGCACCTCCTCACTCTGGGGTTTGTATCTAGGTACTGTATGGCCTACATCATCAACTACTGTGAGCTGACCACACACTGATTGCCCTGGATATACATATCCCACCTCCACCACCAGCACAAACGACTATAGTGAATAACATTACAGATGCAAACTTTACACTTTGTAACAGTGACATGGTATCCTTTCAGCCCACTGGGCCAGTGGCAGATACAACCCACAATGCTGACCCCTACACAATTGCTTTCTACAGACATCTCCGAGAATGCATGGATCATGCAATCCCATATATGACCAAGACACTCTCCACAAAGGGACAGCATCCTGTCTGGTGGACCCCAGCCATAGACAGATTGTATTACAGAAGATGGAAGCTACTGCAAGACAGAGCATAATTCCATAAAGGGAGGGCATGTCTGAGCAGCACTAGTAAGGATCTATTTTCCATCATACAAACATCCATGGGCAACTTTGAGAGGGAAATCAAGAGGGACACTACAGATAACCAGAAGGCCTTCTTCAGTTATGTTAGCAACCTGGTCAGGATCCATCCTCTATGCCCATAGTTAGTACACAACAACAAATATTTCACTGACACCACAGATATTGACAACATTGTGGCAGACAGGTTCAGTGCAGGTGTCACCCCGCCCTCTCCCCAAAATAAGACATAGTTATCCCAGCTGACTGTAACCTCCCTGTCATCACAGATGTCCAGGTGAGAGCCACCCTCAGGACAGCAGAATACACAACATGAATGGGACCTGATGGTATCCCCAGTTGCATGCTACATAAACTCTGACAGGAGCTAAACACACATATAGAAGTGCTATGTAACACTAGCCTGACTACAGGATATGTACCTGTACACTGGCGCACAGCAGCAGTGGTTCCACTCCACGAAGGAGGCACCTCAACATACCAATACAATACAACACAATACATTACATTACAATACAATACTATACAATATGCTATTGCCCCTGGGACTACAGCAGCATACTGTTCTGCTACCCTGACCATTGTGACACATGTGGTGTGATGGTACCTGCTGCTGTCACACAGTTACACAGGGTGACTCATATGGCATATTACCTATCTGACTAACATTCAGCAGGGGTATGTGTGACATGTACTCATGGGGAGTCTTGCTTCTTAACACTGTGTGGTTTATTGCAGGGTATGTCTTATCTGTGGGTAGGAACTTTAACCTCCACATGTGCACTCTATTGCAGTGGCACGGACGACACACAGCAGTCATTTAGGTTGTGGATGGTGTGAGGTGTTACTATGGTTGTTGGACATCTGTCATGGGTGTGACTTACATATGTAAATCTCGGAGTGGTAACCTCTATGTGGGTAGTATATGTGTACTCTGTGGTGTTGTCAGTCACTGTGCATTGGTAATGTGTTTGAGTGCATTGTCACAGTGTTGTACATGTCACTGTGTCCTTCTCCATATCTGTAGCTGTCATGTGAGGTCCATACCATGGCATCCATTATGTGGTGTGGAGGGGTACACCGACCTACATGTCCATAGCTGACACACCATGTTCGCTGACACATACCATGTGCAGGTATTCCAGGGATAGTGTGCCACTGTGAATATCATTGGGGCCACTATTGTACACATTTATGACCCTGTTCACCCCTGACACATGCAGTGGTGGGCAGCCAATCACATATCTGGTGGTTACTGGTGTAGGTGATTTGGAATGTGGTATGGTTTTGACACTGGTGTTCACTCCATGCCTTTGTCACCAGGCACCTGTTGCAATACATCTGTACACATGTGCCTCACTCAGAATTTATATACATCTCTCTCTCTCTCTCTATATATATATATATATATATATATATATATATATATGTATATATATATATATATATATATATATATATATATATATATATATATATATATATATATGTCTGTATACATATACACATATATATATTGATGTACATATATTGCTATAGATGTGGAGGGGGGACACAGAGGGGTGAGAGTGACAGAGGGGTGGGACAGGGTGTGTTGAAGGTCGCCATATACAGTCATACCTGTAGATAGTCAGATCAGTCTGTCTATGTATATGTATCTACATATATCTATATCTGTATGTGTGCATTACATATATATGTTTGTACAATATTCTATCTACATCTGTCTATGTATTCCTACATCTCTCTCTATGTATGTATACATATATGCATATCATATATATATATATATATATATATATATATATATATATATATATATATATATATATATATATATATATATATATATATATATATACACATACATATGTTGACATACATACGTATCCATATGATAGACAGGTATATCAACATGTTTGTCTACCATACTGTATACACACACTAACATACTGCTAAACATACATAACTGTGAAACCTACTTTGTACATGGCACTACAACCTACAATCAACCAACATTGATATGTGCACATAGATGCTCTCACATACAAATGTATGTACAGCCTTCACTGATAGTTGCTGTATGTCCCCTGCCCTTTACACATCTTCATATACATATGGATACAGACCAATGACACATATGGAGGGTTCACAGTATGTAGACCTTTATAGTATTACTTTACATTACCTGTGTTTGTCACAGCTGCTTGTGTTGCCATCTGGTTCTCTGTCCTGCTGCTCCACTTCCCAGTTGTCAGCTTTCAGGTGGCTGTTGCTGAACAATTTGTTTGTGTCTGCTTAATTGCAATTTTCTGTCTCTGTCCCTCTCTCTCTCTCTCTCTGTCTGTCTGTCTCTCACGCCCTTCTCAGGGTGCAATGAAAGTATTGCATGTGTGGACTGGGAGTACAGCATACTTTTGTAGGTATCTGCATATGCCCATGTGATGGCCTCTGCACCAATTGTTAGCCAGCATTTGCTAATTGCATGCAGCCAGTTGTGTACTGATTGCAGTTCTCACTGTGATTTCAGAACAGTGCTATAAAAAGGTATGTGAGATAGGCGTAGCCCTTTCAGATTTTAAGGGCAGGGACCATGCTGTTATGCTGTGGACAATGTTCTGTGAGTGTAAAGGTTGGTATCTCTCTCATATTTCCAGGTGTGTTGTAGATTAACATTCCTCCATTCATTTCTCCAGTTTCCTGTACTAACTGTGTATGTACACTGACACCTACAACTACTACTACTGTTAATGTGTGTGTGTGTGCTTTCCTTTCACTTTTGCTTGCACTTTGTTGCTAAGGCTTCAATATTTGCCCTTTACAGTCACTACTTGTATGCCTGCTAGGTGTCCTGACTGTAGTGTGCTGCTGTAGCTTTCCTATTTTCCATGTACATTCACACCTTGGAATGCTTGCTATATCTGCTAGGGTGTTACAGCATGCAGTGTGGTCTGGCCATGGTGTGGGCCTTGACATCTATTAGGGTATTTGAGTATGCTGCTGAGCAGGCCCCAGAGACTTTCAGGTTCATCTGTTATCTGCCTCATGGAATGGTACATATCAGTGGGGTACACCCATTAAAATGTCTGGTATGCTGCAGTTGTGACTGTGGGTTAGCATGAGCATATGTATTACTACACTTTTTCTGCCATGCAAGTGGTGAATACTTTCAGGACTCCATAGTTACCATTGCATGTGTTACACCTTTCTGCCTACTGTTTGTACATTTCACATGGAGTCTGTGGGGCATCCCTGTAAGTCATTCACTGTTGCTATGTCTAGGCTCTTAACTATTCAAATATGGTGGTGTCAGACCCGTCATGTGTACAGATATTTGCAGGTTGTCCACATTTCTGCCTCATATTTTGGTCAATATCTCATGCACACCTTTTTCTGGCAAATCACTCTGGGCTCAAGTCAGAATATGGTGACAAACATTCAAGTTTCAGACTTCATACCCTTCCAAACATCCCACAAAATGCAGACCCTGTTACTCTCTGAACTGTCTGCATTTGTTGTAACATTATTTGTAATGTGTCCCTGGTTTTGGGCCTTTGCTCCACATATTTTATTACTTGGTCCAGATGTGTTCCTGTAAGAGGTTGTGGGGTATGGGCAGTGATTATCCTGCTGTGAGTATGTGTGTGGCTTGCAAGGTGCTATAGTGACATTATTACCTACTAGCTACCAACTAGCATGGCTGTTTCTGTTCACACACTACTATTATGGAAATCCACTAGTTTTGATAGTAATTCTAAATGGCATGCTTTGTGTACTACACATCTATATTCCCTTTACATTCATTCCTACTATTACATGATATATTTATTTTAGCACAATGTTCTTGTATAAGAGTCATGGCTTAGTGGTAAGTCATGCAGACTACTGTTTCCAAGGTCCTGGGTTCTGGACTGCCAGTGGGATTTTATTTTGCTTCTGAACTGACTACAAGACCTGTCAATCAAAGTGACTAAGGCACTTTTAAGCAGTTGTAACCGGTTAGCGCTGGTTTGCGCGAGCTCACGATGCGCACTGGCGTTAGCTCCACACAAGCACACACCCGCTTACAACCGCTTAAACGTGCTTACTCTTTAAGACACCCGCTTATTTTCTTTGAAAGAAAAGAAAATGGGGAGACAGGAAAGTGGTGAAAAAGGGGTCACAAAGAGGGTAAGACAGTAGGGAAACAAGCTTGGGATGTGCAGGAGGGATGTAGGTAAGGCCCATAGCTGCCCATTTCTTCATCAGCAACAGCTGTGCATATGTATGTAATTTGGTGTGACATTTGAAACCTTCCACCCCTGAGAGAGGTGTCAGGACAACAATAATACTTGTTGTACAGCCAATTGTAATTGATAGGTTCCATGTCCAGCAGACATGTGTGCGGAATGGGCAGCTATGTATGGGGCGTAATTTTTGTGGGTACAGAGTGCCCTTTTTTTTTTTTTTCAGGTGAGAGTGGTATGTCAGGTGAAGGAAGTCGGTACAGCTGGGGAGGTAGGTTGGGTAGGTAAACAGACAAGACAAACAAGACGATACAGGGGCGGTGTATGACACGTGTGGGGGTTACACAATTGACGGGATGGAGGTTTGATATCCAGAGCCCATGAGCCCACAGATGGCAACAGTGGAACTGATATCCCCACCCATAGGGAGTTGCCACTGTTCCTTCACTGCCCAGGACGGGCTGTGCTGGGGCTGTGTAGGCGGGCAACAGGCATGCCCGTTAGTTGCGCCACCCATGCCTCGAGCTGGCGAGGGGCTCGAGAACAGAGTCCCGATCTCCCACGCACCACAGTCCGGACGCTACGGAGGGTGAGTGGTGGTTCTCCTCCGCCACACTTGCAGAGGGGGCGAGCCCCATCCCCTGCAGCGCTTCCACCGCAGGTGGCACAGGGCCACCGGAGGAGGGTCCGGACTCGCACTAGTGCCAGGTGCACTCGCCAGCTGAGGTGGGAGAGGTGGGTCCGCTGGAACCCGCCTTCCCTGTCGCCCTATGTTTTGCATTATGTCATGACAGTTTGGGTTAGTGACATATAATACCATTCACAATTAGTTGTAACAGCATGCATTAGTATTCCCATTAACCAAACACCCAGATATTCACACCATTGAACAGCGTGCATAACACATGCATAATTTGAACAGAAATACACAGTCCAACAACATGTAGGGTTAATTGATGGCAACAGGCCATCAGGTGTGGATGTATGAACAGGGCAGATGCATCAACGGACATGCAAATATATATGACCCAACAGGACAAACGTCCAGGGGTGTTAATTGTGATTGCACATACCATTTTCACGTGGAATGGGTTATATGTGGTTATAGGGTGGGGTAAAGAAAGTAATATTAACACCTTCAATAACAATACATATGCTGTACATTTCTAATAGCTACAGTTATATACACACTACTGTTCTAACTACAGTTTCCTATATGATAACTATTTCAACTTGGTGATAGGACTGTTACTGCAACATCAATATACATTTTATGGTTCTTCATACACATTCATATCTAGCTTTGTTCAGCTACATCATCCTGCTACATTTGCTTTATATAGCTGTAGACAAGTGTGGATGTTTGGTATATCAGACAATCATCCTATCTGCATATTGCAGACTGAGAGCAACATATCCAGATTTTGGGATACACATTCCAGATGCAGCAACACTTTGAACAGATTTTGCTGTTTGGTTTTGAATCTCACATGCATTTCATTCTGTCTTGACTGCAGTATACTTTATTCAGGGGTTATTACTACTGTATTGCTGGATTCATGACACTTTCTCACACTCTCTCACTTGCTTTCATTTTACTATTCAGGATGGTACTTACTTCTAGGCTTTATTGACATGTTTTACCTGTAGTTATTACAATCCTTTCCAGCAGTCTCACTTCTGTCATGTTTCAGTATTTCCACAGGGATATATTTCACACATGTGATTTCATCATCTTCTGCAGCTATACTTTTCAGCCTGCTGCAGGTTGTGTACTATTTTCTTACAGGTAGGGCATTTTTATTTCAGAATATATGTCAGACAGTTTCATTTTTCGGTTTAACTTACAGGCTGAAACACACTTTTGTAATCAAGCAATACTTGCATACACTTTCACACTGTTACTTGCAGATTTTATTCCTTACTGACTACACTGCACTCTTTTGCTGACTGTCATACTTTTATATTTCTTTACAGTTACTGGTAGTGGATTACTGACCTGCCTGGTGGCGCAACCGCACCAGCCTATCGCCATAGGCTCTGCGGTTCGCAGAACGGACACCTGCAGCTGTAATATAAATGAAGTAATATTGGAATACACATCTCCATAATATCAGCTAGTTTAATTTCTTACATACATAATTAAATGTTACTTACTCAGTAGTGGGCGTTGGGTGTTTGCCGGGCCTCCTGGATCCAAAGGTTCAGTTGGTCCTGCTTGCGCCTCTTCAGGTCCGCATGGTGGTGACGGACCTGCTCACCAGTCCTTGGAATCCCTGTGGCACTGGTGAGATCATGAGCCAACCGTCCCACGCCTCGGCCCTGTATGCTCCCCAGAGGACCTGGCCCTGCATGAGTTGGGCCTCATGATTATGGACTAGGAGCCAGACCATGTACCTGGACTCCTCAACACCCCACCTCTGTGCTCGAAAGCAACTACCCTCTCCTACTCCTGTCATTCTGCCTGCAGGTCAGTTCTACAATCGCTTATGCTGTGTATTCCCGCCTATGGGGCTTATATAGTCCGCTTTTTCCCGCACATATCTGTGATTGGCCATTTTGGAATTGTATCAACTTCAGTAAACCTGCATTGTCATGCTCCAGTTTGTATTCATTCCTATATATTAGCTATTATTGCATTTCTAGGTACTGCTGTCATGGCTTAGTGGTTCTGTACCTTGACTATGGTGTATAGTATCCTGGGTTTGAACCTGGCCACTGCTTTTTATTTTTCATGACTGTCTAGACATGCTGAGGGGTGTGTCTGTGTAAAGGCAGTTTTTATACGGCTTGCTCAACGCTGTTCGTCGGTTAGCTTGTTTGCACGCTGCGCAGCTCCGCGCAAACGGGTACGCTGGTTTAATCCTTATTTGGCTATCGGCACGCATATTACGCTCAGCTCAGTTAGGGGCACATAGATTTAGCATGTTAGACCACTCATTTTGCACCAGTTAAACCACTGCTCATCTACGGGCAGATGCACTCACTCTGTTAAACTGTAGCTCAGCTATGAGCACATCTGGCATTTTTTATTCTTTTGTTACCTCACATTTCTTCAATATAAATGGGCTATTTCATTACATTTTACATAAATTGTGGTTTTATGTGTACATATTTGTCAGGGACTTGTTTCCTGCTTATTTTGCTAAAAAAAAAATTGGTGTTGTGGAGCTCGAACCATGAATGCCTGCTCTTCAGCCAACATCTCTACCGCTACGCTATTGCTTCCTGGCTTATTTTGCATATTTAGTTCTTATATGCTTTCCCACTGACTGCTAACTGTAGCTGCGCTACGGGCACGCCAGCAAACGAAAGCACTCACGGTTAAACATCTTTACAATTTAAAAAATATACAACATGTTCATTTATATATTTTATGTTCATAGTCTGTGGGGGCATGTGTTGTGTTGTGTTTATTCACATTTCCGTGGACTCTGTTGTGGGTGTTTACTTTGGGCACTTTTACACTTTGGGGCGTGTCCGCTTGCAGGGCTCAGCCTACGGACACGCCCCCTACTGTCTTACACGGACCGTGTTAGACTTAGGTGTGATTCAGCATGCTCTCATGAATATGCAAAGCATGCTGACATCACTGCTTAACTGCAGCCTCCGTGTAAGAGTTATAACTCTTACACGGAGGCTTCGTGAATCCTTGCCATAATCTTTCTGTTAGGAAAGCTGTAGTGATTCTTTGTACTTTATGTGAGACGACAAACAAGATTTGGGGTATGTTAGGGGTTGGTGCATTATGGGTAAGGGAGAACTTGAGAGTTTTCAGTGGCTGTGAGCTTTAGTAATGGCCAAGTTGGGTCCAACCCAACACTTGAATAAGAATGAAAGTTGACAGCACAGATGGAACGTTATGGTAAGTACAACATTTTTTTTCAGCCTTGACAGCAGAAATGGGATCGGAAACCAGTTTCTGGATTACCTTCTTCGCCAACAAACAGATCATTTCACTTGGCTGTTTTATGTTTAACAGGGAATCAAGGCTGCTGGTTAGATATCAAAGAAAGGTCTATGTCTCCAATATACTAGCTTATGAGCTGTAAATTACTTGACAGACATGGTTTTGTACTTTAATGAGTTGTGGGTCAGGAACAAAACAAGAGACTTATTTTCAAAATATGAGTTGTACAGAAGAAAATGCAAAGGTAATAAAAGCCACTACTGCAGTAGACAGAATAGGAGCTAACATCTTAAGGTGCAAATCATTATCCAGATCAGCCATGTTTGTTGTGCTAATGAAGAGGCGTGCTTGACTAAGAAGTAAAATGTACACAGGGCATAACATTTCAACAGTTAGATGCCGTCTCATTAGAAATTAGTTTTTTTTTTTTTGTCATCTGCAGAGTGATATAAACATTGACCTAGGATAAAAGAGCAAGACCAGATCATAGGATCCTGGGTGATTACTAGGCTAATGTCCTTAATGGGCCTTTTGAAGCATAGCCATGCTTCCCTAAAATATTATCCAAGTTTTAATCTCATAGGTTTTTTGTGGGGGTATATATAATTTGGACATGAGTGACTGAGCATTTACAAGGTACCGGTCTGTAATAGAGACGTAGATACCAAACTAGGGGTACATTTATAATTTCCCATCTATTGATCTGAGTTGCACTTGAATAGGTGCAGGGAAGAACTCTGCTTCACATGGTTGAGAAACCTGTTCCTGAGAAGAGACAGTCTCTGAGACACATACCTGTTCCTCCGGCATGTCTTATTTATGTTGCAAACGAGGTTTAGGTCCCTGGATTTGTTTTTTCTGATGCAGCTTATTTGACAAATGTGTAGGTCCATTAAAACTGGATTAGAGGTTGCATTAAAGGCCAAATACAGGTCACCTCTCAGCAACCTGTAGGAGACCGAGAATAAGGATAAGGTTTTGAGGCAGTCCACATAGGACATGCTGCCTATACCACTTATTCTTGTGAGGAATCTTTGTGGACACTCCAGTTGTTTCATATGCCTAGTCAGGTACATACTGAAGGGGCACTGTATTCTGTGACTGGTCTAATGAGAGCCAAGTAAAACAGAGCAATGACATCTTTTGACCTAGATGATAAACATTTGGCTTTAAGTTGCACAGCATAGAAAGACTTCCTTACGGTAGATACATGATGGTCAAAGGCCAAGTCACTGTCTACATGAGTTCCCAAGTCCCTGACTACTGGGTCTAGTCATGTCTTGGCAGTGAGTGTTATATCATGACTCTGGCACTGTGTCAGGCCTTCTTGTGAGCATTTGTGTCTTGGTGGAGTCAGTGTCAGCAAACTCAGCCAGAGGCCTTTGATGCTAGCCTTGACTTCAGAGAAGTAGATGCCACAAAGGAGTGGCCCCATCACTGAGCACTGTGGGACTCCACTAGTGACTGACCTTTTTTTGGAGGCTGACTCCCCTGTTCTTCTTCCTGAGTCCTGTTTGTGAGCTATATGGCTATCCAGTAGGTGATGTAGGAGTTTATATTTAATTTAAGAAGCTTATCTATGATGCCGAATGCGCCTTCAAAGAAATGTACTGTGCTGCTGCTGTCCCCTAATTTCAAAGAAACTGTCTCACTGATAAAGGACCTTTTAATTAAGGGTCTTCAGACTAGCTCACTTACTCATTTAACCAACATAAACCGGCAGAGAAACCAAGTAAAATAAAAAGAAACATCTATCTAGCAGTCTTGTGGAAAGAAACAACAGCAAAAAAAAAAAAAAAGTCATGAGATACTTCAGGTCCTGGAAGGAAAGAGAAATAGCAATACACATCAGCAATATGACAACACAATAATTCCTCCCATTCACCTTTAAAGTGGGAGGAAATTTCAGCATCTCATCTCATGAGACTTCCAGGATGGTGCTAGCTTAGCAGGGGGTGGATTTTCAACTATTTCATGTGGTCAGCCCGATAAATTAATACAACACTGACTTTTTGCTCTAGAAATAGAAAATATCAGTCCAAGCAAGTGATATTAGCTAAATGTCTACACAGTGTAGAAAAAAAAGACAGGCTTAGAGGAAAATTTAAAAAAACAGTATCTTCAGCTGAAATCTTACCTCACAGTGTGCTGCAGTGCTAAGAAACACTGCCCTAAGAAAAAGAAGAAAGAAAGCTTGAAGAAATGGCAGCTATGAATGAAAAACTTGATAAAAATATATGCAAAAATAACAAACAGAGTCAGACATTATCTGATTAAGTTAAATCAAATGCCTGAAAACTTGAACATACTGAGTATGCATTAAACAGGCGTGGTGGATCTATAACAGATACACAGAAATTCCAGCAATAATGTGCTGTCAGACTAACAGAAATGGTTACTGTCCAAGACAAGGATATTATTTTTATCACTTCTTCACAGAAATTCTTGTGGAAAGAAGGTAGAACCATATAGAATGTCAAACAGATGATTTAGCATTGAGGATTCTTCTTGAAGGGCCCTTGCGTAAGTATTACTTCGGTACCAGTCATGATATGGCATGTTTTCACCAAAATCCCGAATTTAAGGATGCCTGTGTACCTCACCAGTGTTTGCAGTAGTGGAAGGTGCTAACTTCATTGGCACAGTTGTCCCTTGGTCTCACCATTTTTTTTTTTTTTGTCTCACAGAGTTCAGATCTTGATCCTTCCTGCTTTCTGTAATGCCTTGTGTTTACATTCCTAAGTGGCCTCATGTGTATCATTGTGGCCACAGAAAATTACCAGCCAAGGTCAGCAGTGGCATTGTTTGTAATGTCTAGGGGAAAAGCACAATGTTGATAACTCTCACAAGTGAGAGAGATTCAGCACAACCACTAGACATCAAAAGGAAATAAGATTGATAGCCTGTTTTGCCAAAATAGTGGTGGTCAAGAACTCTTCATGTGGAGCCAGGAAAGAGGATTTTATTCTAACCTTAGGCATTTGTTAGAACATTGCCACAAGAACACGCACTTTGAGGATGTGTCCAGGCATGCGCCTCCTAGAGTTAAGTCTACTGACTAGCCAACCTCCTATTCTGCTCCGGTGGGGAGTTCTTCCTTGACTAACAAGAATTTGAGCCCAAACCCTTGAAGTCAGGCGAGGCACACCATTGTCTCCCATGTTATGGTGTGCATCCTGTGTTTTAACTTCTTTCTGTGCTTGGATTATAGGTTCATAGGTAACTACTAGGCTAGCTGCCTTTGAGGGCCATTTTAAGCCTAGCAAATTTACCTTTTTTGTGCTCAAAATAACATATTCCATTTGGTTATGGATTGGCCTTAACCATCCCATGGTTGATAATTATATATTACAGCAAATGAGAATTAATGGGATCATACCATAGATAATGAGAGGAAATCCATGCATGGGATTATCAGCTGGAGCCCAAGGGAGTTCTGATCTATCTCAGAGATCTATCATTTTTATTATGGATAAGAGTATTTAGGACAAGGGAATCTTCCCTTGGACCTGGACCCTGGCATGTGCAGGCCAGCAAGTCCTTGTCAGGAGGAGTCATTTGGTCATCCTATGTTCTAACAGCGTTTAAACTTCAAGCTAATGTTGAGTGTCTTGGAAACACCTGAGTCAGCTTTGAGATAGTGCCGCAATAGGAATTTCAGTTTGAGGTCACTGCCAGGTCAGGCATTGACTTCTGTCTACTCAGAGGAGCTTTTCATTAGTACACAATTCAACAGTGCTATCTGTAGACCTTGTATGAGATGTAAGCCTATGCCTGGAGCTAGATGGGTCCATGATAATCCTTTGATGTGAAGTTGTTCTATCTCGCCGTTCATTCTTACAGATGGGGTTCAGAGCAGATCCTCGGCTCCGAGTCAGCCTACTACAAAGCTCGAGGTCTTCAAATACCTCGAGGCCAAGTCCCTATCCCATGATGCACCTAGAGTTACCTCAGATCTGGTTTGCCGCTGCAACAGATCGGAGGTTCTCGCTAGCTTGGGCCAGTAAAAACCTTACTATTCAAATATTTTTCAATTTATTGATATTTTCTTCTTAAAAGTAGTTTGTAGATACTTAGTTAAGCTCTTACAGCTTTACTGTGTAGTTTCCCTTCCCTTGGTGTGCCTCTTTCATAGATTACTATTTGGACTCATTTTTTCTTAGGCCTAGTTAAATTCTAGTGTTTAAATAGTGACCTTTCTGTCACATTTTTTTCTTAATACTAGTTTATATTTGAGTGTGTGCTTAGATAGTGACCTTTTTGTCACAGATTTAAAATTATTAGAGTTAAAGTTTATTAGTGTGTTAACAGTAGTATATAGCTTTGTTGTTTGCATTTAGACAGTGACTTTCTGTCACAACTTGATTTTCTTATCTGCTTAAGATAAATAGTTTGTGTGTGTGTGTGTGACCTTTTGGCCCATAGTTTGAAGGGCTTGTGCCATTTATTTTTAGCCTGTATTTTTAGGAAGGTTTGTTGTTTATCTTAATTGTTGTTGGGCATGTCTAATTTTTTGTCAGCACCCTAATTACATTGTGCTTGCTACAAATGACTGATGATGATAAGGACAAACACACTAAGTCAGGGTTTAAAAAATGCCCTAAAAGTGGGCAGAAGAAGTCTGTCACCGACAGTCATATGAACTGCATTTATTGTTTAGGAGCATTACATCTGTAAGAAACCTGCTCCATATGCCATTGCTTTTCTTCTAAGGTTCTCCAGGAGAGAAAGAGGAAACTTATTGACAGGGGTTTATTGAAACCTTCTTTCCAGGAGGCTTTGACCGACCACGATGGATCCAGTAAGTCCTCAAAGTCTTCCAAAACGTCTACTGAATCAAAAAAATCGAAAAAGTCTTCGACATTGGCTCCACAGGTCTTGGGACTGACTGTCTTATCTTTTCATAGCCGGTCCCTGGTTTTGGAACCGGTATCTGAAATACCAAAATCTCCACTTTTACAGTTGGTACCACCTTCGATCCATTCATCTCGGTCTTCCAGTAGCCTTTCTGATTTGGATGTGGACCGTGTGGTGCAGAAGCTTTTGCAGGCACCGGCCTTTGATAAATTTTTATCGGCTCCGACCCAAGTGGCTTGGGAGCCGAAGACCCTTTTGCCAGCTACTACTCTTCCTCCTCTGAGCCATACCGGTCCTTCAGAGCCGGAGGAGTCGGACTTGTTGGTCGTGGAGCCTTCAGAGCCGACACCTGCTCCAGTGTCTTCGGCTTCATTTACTCTGACGTCCTTGACGCCGATTGAGGAATCTAGGAGCCGACACTCTCTGGTCGGGTCCAGGGAGGATAGTCGGACCGACTTGTTGGTTCTGACTCTGCCTCTTGGGGCTTCAGCTCGGATGAGCTTGGCTCCTACCTCTGGCTAGGAGCCCACTGTCCCAGTGCCGGGGGTATCGACGGTTTCCTCGGATCCGTCAGTCCCTTCACATCGGAGCAGAGGTGCCTTTGAAGCCATAAGGAGAATTATGTCTCCTAAGACATCTTCAACCTCAGGTCCGGCTTCTTCCTCCCCTAAAGCACCTGTGTCTGCTTCTGCTTCACAGATCCTTGCCAAGCGTAGAGACCCAGAGCCTCAGGAAGTCCCATTGGGTAGCCCATGCTCTTCCGAGACCTCACCAGAAGCTCCCACTGATGAGGTTCGCAGGAAGAGAGTTTGTAAGAGGAAGCATCTAGACTCTCCACAGAAGTCCCTGACATCTGATACCGACTTGGATGAATCAGAAGGGTCCCCACGGTCCCCCTCTGTGGATATCTCATTTGCTGAGATACTAGAAATCCTTAGGCAGAGGGGTGACAGGCAGTCCACCACTGAAGACGAGTCAGTGCTCCTGAAGGCTTTCGGGTCTCAGCCCTCCACCACTTGGGTGTCTCTGCCCTTCGATAACCTTATGCATCTGATCTCACAAAGGGCATGGGAGTCTCCGGACACCATGGCGCCTGTCTTTAGAAGGCCTAATAAATATATCTCTGCTCCCCAAGACAAATCCTTTCTGACCAAGGGTGTGCCAGTTGATGCCATGGTGGTGGCGGCAGCCACAAAAAAGGAAATTTCAGAAACTTCCTCTTCTGTCCATCCTCCTAACAGAGATTCCAGGATCATGGATAGATATGGGAAGCGCACTTACAGTTCAGCGACTTTTGCACTGCGTTCGCTCAACTATCTCACCCATTTTACGAGACTGCAAATAGATCTCCTTAAGGAGCTGGGAGATACTCTTCGGGGTACAGTAGCTGCAGGAGCTTCAGATAAAGTTGCCTCCCAACTTGCTACCCTCAACTCCATAGTTAACTTGTCCATGCACCTCATATCGTATGCAGCGGATGGAATGAGCAGGGCAGCGGGCACAGGAATTGCTCTTAGGAGACACTCCTGGATACACTTGTGTTCCTTCGCGGAACCCTTCAAGTCATCCTTTGTAAATAGCCCTTTTGATGGCTCGTCCCTTTTTGGGACCAAAGTTAAGGAAACTGACCAGGTGTGAGCAGGAAGGAAAAACTCTGTCTGCCGTCGGAGTCCATTTTTCCACCCCAACCAGACCCTACACTAAGGGTCAAAGGGGAGGAAAGATGTGGTATTGAAAAGCCCAAGGAGCCTTTCAGGACACACGTGGTGAACCCCCCCTCCAGAGAACGGGGCAATAATGGAAGATGCCACCCTCGCGGCAGAGGGGGTCCGCAAAACCAGGGTGACAGAGATCACTTCTTTGGGAAGCCCTACCAGCACTCCTGAAAGGAGGCCCGACTGTCCTACTCTGGAGCCAGTCGGGGGTCGCTTATGTTTGTATTCAGACGCCTGGCTCAGAATAACAAATGACAGCTGGGTACAAAGTATCATTTCCAGAGGATACTTCATTCCTTTCTCCACACCCCCTCCACCAACAAGAAAAATCCCAGACGTTCCACCCAGTTACAGGGAACAAGCTACAGTAGAGGTCCAAATGTTGCTAAGAAAAAGAGTCATCCAGCCAGTCCCAGCAGACCAGATAGGATCCGGAACTTACTCAAGATTATTTTTAGTTCAAAAAAAGACAGGGACTGGAGACCTATATTGGACCTCAGCAGGCTAAACAAATCTGTCAAGAAAGAGAAGTTTCAGATGGTCACACTTCAGTCGATACTTCCCTTTTTAGGGAAAGACAATTGGATGTGCTCGATAGATCTACAGGATGCGTACTGCCACATAAAAATGGCCAGAACATCCAGGGATCATCTGCACTTCCAGCTGGAAGCCAATTATTACCAGTTTTGAGCCCTGCCCTTTGTTCTCACTACAGCCCCCAGAGTGTTCACCAAATGCATGGCAGTGGTCATGGCTCACCTGAGACATTTAGGATTCCAGGTGTTTCCATACCTAGACGATTGGCTCCTCACCGCCACCACCAGGCATCAACTCATTCAAGCCAGGGACACCACTCTGTCACTCTGCAGCCAGCTGGGCATTACAATAAACTCAGAAAAATCTGCCTTGTCGCCATCGCAACATAAAGTTTTTATCGGAACAGAATTGGACACCATCATCACTCTGAGACTTCCAGTAGAAGGAGTCTTACTACTTCGTCAGCAGGCCTGCAATCTGATATCCAAAAACAAGGCTCCAGCATCAGAAGTTCTAAAACTGTTAGGCATGATGGCAGCTGCAATTCTGGCCATACCGCTGGGTCGCATACACATGCGGATACTGCAATGGCTGTTGTTCTCTCAATGGTCTTACCAAGAGCTTCCCATGTCTCACCTTATAATGATCATGAACTCCTGCAAAAAGGATCTTTAGTGGTGGTTGACCTCTGTCCATGTCACGATAGGTTGGCCATTTCTCCTAGCCCCACCAGCAGCCACAGTGACCACGGATGCTTACCTGATAGGGTGGGGGGCATTTTCAGGGAAGAACAGCCCAAGGCACATGGACCGATCAAGAGACACACCTGCATATCCATGTCCTAGAGATGAGAGCAGGACTTTTAGCGTTGCAGTACTTCCAGGACTCTCGTCCTCTGGGTACAATTGCGATTCAGACAGACAACATGTCAGTGGTCTGGTACTTGAGCAAACAAGGAGGAAACAGGTCATATGCCCTTTGTTGCGAGGCTATAAGAGTATGGCAGTAGGCTATATCTACGCAGCACTTTCTGTTAGCAACGCACATCCTGGGGAAATCCAACGTGATAGCAGAAAAGCCGAGCAATGCAATTTTGTTGCCTCACGAGTGGTCCCTGAAGAAAGAAATAGCGGACAGGATCTTCCACAGATGGGGCTAGCCTTGCTGTGACCTTTTTGCCATCCACATGAACACGAAATGCAGAAGTTACTTTGCCCTGATTCCTCCTCTGGGAGAAGCCCCAAGGGATGCACTTGTTCACGACTGGCCATTGGGTCTCCTCTATGCATTCCCACCAATCTCGTTGATACCCAAGGTACTACAGAAAGCAAAAGCCCTGGGAAGGACCATCATTCTAATAGCCCCTCACTGGCCTCAAAAGATTTGGTTCCCCTTCCTTCAACTTCATCTTTTGGAAGACCCTTGGATTCTGGACCCAGTTCCGGATCTTCTGACGCACTCGTCAGAGGAACTTTACCCTTCTCTGCAGTCCCTGAAGCTGATGGCTGCTCCAGTTCCCATCATAGCCAGGTTCCATAACCTTTCTAATGAGATGAAGCAAATTCTCTTATCCTCTCATAAATCCTCTACGAGAAAGCTATACCTTAGCAAATGGAAAAAATTTTCTGTATGTGCCTCTCAAAACATTATTGATCCCCATCAAACACCTATGGCCTCCATTTTAGAGTTCTTGACTATGATTTTTAACAAGCCGCGGTGGTGCAGCGGTAACGTTGTCACCTCACAGCAAGAGGTTCACCTGTTCGATTCTCGGCTGGAGCGCCTTGTGTGTGTAGTCTGCATGTCCTCCCCGCGGTCGAGTGGTGTTCAAAAGACATGCGTGAATGGGTGTGACTTCGTTGAAGGTTGGACATCGGACTGGCACCTCGGCACCATAAAAATCTACTGCCAATCATTAGCGGATCAGAGTTCCGCTGTGACAACCCCTAACTGGGAAAAGCCGAAAGAAGAAGAAGACGACTATGATTTTTAACAAAGGAGCTGCAGCAGCAACAGTTCATGTTCAGCTTGCTGCCATTTCTGATTTTCATCTTGAATTTGAAGGATTGAACATTATGTCACACAAACTATCCAGAGCCTTTCTTAAAGGGACCTTTCATGTCAGACCACCAGTGAAATCTCCCTATACCTCATGGAATCTAAATTTTATGCTTTCTCGCATTATGCTTCCTCCATTCGAACCAGCCTCCTCATGTGACCTCAGATTTTTATCATGGAAGACTATCTTCTTAGTAGCTATCACTTCTGCCCGTAGAGTGTCAGAGCTTCAAGCCTTGTCCAGTAAGCCTCCTTATTTGATTGTCCATGCTGACACAGTCTCACTTCGAACAAACCCCTCCTTTTTGCCTAAAGTTTGCACTGAAGCTAATCTTAATCAAATTATTGATTTGCCAGTTTTCTTTCCCAATCACTCCAACAATTTAGAATATACGCTGCACAAACTTGATGTTCACAGACAGCTCAGATTCTACTAAGATAGAACAAAATATTTTAGGAAATCTGAACAGCTTTTTGTTTCCATTTCAGACTCCAGGAAAGGTATGCCAGTGGCTAAAACAACTGTGTCTAAGTGTTTATCTGATTGTATCACATTTGCTTATTCAGCTGCCAATATGCTCTTACAACACAAAATTAAGGCTCACTCAACCAGAGCAGTGTCTACATCCTCTGCCTTTTATGACAGACTTCCTATTGATAACATTTGTGCAGCAGCCACTTGGTCAAGACCTCTCATTGACCCCTCTTGGGCTCAGATGACCTAGTCCATCTGGAAGGGCCTCCTTTGGTCCCAGTGCGGGATAACATATCCGTGAGCCACCCGAGATACATGGAGCTTGGGGCCTACCCATCCTTTAAAAAGAATGCGATAAACAACTTCAACTCAGGCGTTCCATCCCAGTTGTTATCTGCTTCTCTTACTCCTCCCGTACCACCCCAGAGCCTTTGGGAAAACCAGTTGGATTCTTCCTGTTCTCAACCCTTCCATAGCTCCTCTGATGGGTTCAGAATGACATATGGTATTATTATATGCAGCAAACACCCTGAAGGGACTCTGGGGCATCTGGGGTACCGGGCTTGGCCTGAGCTATTGAAGACTCCACTGTCCCCTTGGGATATCATTTGCCAAGGATACTAGAACCCATTGTAAGAAAGAAGGCGGCATCCACAACTCACATGGGAAGTTATGGTAAGTTCTAAGGCTGTCGGTATCCTCCACCATTGAGGGAGATACTTCCTAACCATGTCTGAGATAACTAGCCTAGGATGATGGATACCCTTATCCCAGAAGAGCCTTACAGTTCAGCAATTGCAAAGCTTCGCTGGCCTTTCCCCTTTTCCCCCAAAAGTGCCTAGCAGAGTTTCTGGGTGTAATCATTTCTTCCTTGGAGTCACTCATTAGGCATGCTGTTTTGGCAGTCAGGATGCTTCCTGATTCAGCCATGCTGGCCTTGAAAAAAAGTCAGTGTCATTAATTAGCTATTGCATGGGCAAACTAATCTCCTAATACAAACATCTTTATAATCTATTTATACCACACAAAAATGAAGAAAGGTATTCACCACAAAAGCAAATCGGTACTATCCAATCAGCTTCAAAATTCTCCGATCTTGGATGTGGACCAGTGTGGTGCAGGACCACCTTTGATCCATTCATCTCAGTCTTCCAATAGCCTTTCCGATTTGGATGTGGACCGTGTGGTGCAGAAGCTTTTACAGGCACCGGCCTTTGATAAATTTTTATTGGCTCCAACCCAAGCGGCTTGGGAGCTGAAGACCCTTTTGACAGCTACTACACTTCCTCCTCCGAGCCATACCGGTCCTTCAGAGCCGGAGGAGTTGGACTTGTTGATCGTGGAGCCTTCAGAGCCGACACCTGCTCCAGTGTCTTTGGCTTCATTTACTCTGACATTATTGGTGCCTATCGAGGAATCTAGGAGCCGACACTCTCTGGTCGGGTCCAAGGAGGGTAGTTGGACCGCCTCTTGGGGCTCAGATGACCTCAGCTCCTACCTCTGGCTAGGAGCCCACTGTCCCAGTGCCGGGGGTATTGACGATTTCCTCAGATCCGTCAGTCCCGTCACATTGGAGCAGAGGTGCCTTCGAAGCCATAAGGAGAGTTATGTCTCCTAAGACATCTTCAATCTCAGGTCCGGCTTCTTCCTCCCCTAAAGTGCTTATGTCTGCTTCTGCTTCACAGATCCTTGCCAAGCGTAGAGACCCAGAGCCTCAGGAAGTCCAGTTGGGTGACCCATGCTCTTCCGAGACCTCACCAGAAGCTCCCACTGATGAGGTTTGCAGGAAGAGAGTTTGTAAGAGGAAGCATCTAGACTCCCCACAGAAGTCCCTGACATCTGATACCGACTTGGATGAATCAGAAGAGTCTCCACTGTCCCCCTCTGAGGATATCTCATTTGCTGAGATACTAGAAATCCTTAGGCAGAGGGGTGGCAGGCAGTCCACCAACCCTACTGAAGACAAGTCGGTGCTCCTGAAGGCTGTCGGGTCTCAGCCCTCCACCACTTGGGTGGCTCTTCCTCTTCTGTCCATCCTCCTAACAGAGATTTCAGGATGATGGATAGATATGGGAAGTGCACTTACAGTTCAGCAACTTTTGCAAAGCGTTCGCTCAACTATCTCACCCATTTTACGAGACTGCAAAGAGATCTCCTTAAAGAGCTGGAAGATACTCTTCATGGTACAGTAGCTGCAGGAGCTTCAGATAACGTTACCTCCCAACTTGCTACCTTCAACTCCATAGTTAACTCGTCCATGCACCTCATTCCGTATGCAGCGGATGGAATGAGCAGGGCAGCGAGCACAGAAATTGCCCTTAGGAGACACTCCTGGATGCGCTTGTGATCTGAAGTAGTTAATTTCATTTGATCAGCAACCTGTGGGTATCGGATCCGATCCAGCAGCTTTCCAAGCTAGAGATCCGAGCTCCTAGCTCCTCCCCCTTACCCATAATACCCTGCTACCTCCCTCCAGTCCTCAGATCTCGTGTGCCGCGGCTTCTTGTAGCACGAGTGACGAGCTCTTGGCGGATTGTGAGTAGATTTAGAGGGTTTTATTCTCTAGTTTTACTATCCAGTTTCTTCAAAAACTGTGTGTGTGTGTGTGTGTGTGTGTGTGTGTGTGTGTGTGTGTGTGTGTGTGTGTGTGTGTGTGTGTGTGTGTGTGTGTGTGTGTGTTCCTTCTCGACCCTAGTATACCTAGTAAAAAAATTTCTGTTAGTAGTTTCTTAGTTATAGTTCTCCCTTGCCCTTATCTGTGTGTGAAGGTGTGTGTGTGGCTAAAATGGCTGAAGGCCGTATTTTTTAAATGCTCTGAGTGTGGCCATAAGCTGTCCCCAGCCGATGGCTACACTCAGTGCGTTATGTGACTGGGGGTGGCACATCTTTCATCAGGCTGCAAAATTTGTGCGGCTTTTAACCCCCGAGCTTTGAAGGACAGGAGGACCAAGCTAATCCTGGCGGGCCTTTTGCCCGCGGATTCTGCTTTGTCCTTCTCTCCCTCTGTGGCACCAGCCACGGCCGCAGCTGTTCCACCTACTGTTCCGGCTCCCCTGGCCGGGACTCAAACTGCCGCTCCGGTCCAGGGAGAGAGGGACTCCAGGAAAAAAGATAGAAGGGACAAGGAGCATGACAGGGAGAGGCATAGGAGCCACAAGCGGCGGGCCAATTCTGCCCCCTTAACCTCGCCGGCTAAGCAGCTCTGCTCTTCCCTGAAGGCCTCAGGGTCTTCCACCTCTCGGCTTCACTCTCCACGATTTTTTCCGGAGCCGGAGGAGGAGACCCAGTCACCTTTGAGGTCATCGAGGCGGCCTTCCCGGCCAGCCTTGTCGGCTTCTTCCAGATCCACTAGGCGCCTTTCAGACGCGGACATGGACCGGATGATGCCCCCATTGCTCCTTCTCCGATCCACTATCGGGTTTCGGAGCCATCGGATCTGGGTAGTGTCGGAGCCAGGGTGTCGGCACCGATAATAATCGCTACTTCAATGCCGACTGTACCCTCGAGTTTGTTGGGTCCTTTTTTAGATCCGAACTCTCTGGGCCGTGAGCCGAGCCTCGGATCCACTCGACTCCGGCGCCGATCCGCACATCGGATCCGAGGGGGCTGCTCTCGGATCCCAGGGAGAGCAGTTCACCCTCGGCCTTTGACGTCGTGGAGAGGGTCCTTTCGAGGGATTCGAGGCCCCAGGCTCATGCTACGGATCCACCCGCCATTTCCTCGCAGAAGGGCCTGTCTTCCATCATCCGGCTCCAGGGACAGCCTGCACCTACGTCCCAGATGGTTTCCCTAGAAGAACAGGATCTGGTTGGTGAGCCCTCCTCGGACAGCCCCCCCCAAGGAGGTCCCTCACAAACAAAAGTGTAAAAGGAGGCACTTGGACTCCCCCGAGTCCCTCACAGAAGACACTGACTTGGAGGAAGGGGAAGGTTCCCCCAGGTCACCCCCTGAGGACGTCTCCTTTGGAGACATCATGGAGATTCTGCGCATTAGAGGGGCTGGTCAGCCCAAAAACTTTCCTCGGATGAGTCTGTGTTTCTGGAGGCATTTGACACAGGCCCATCTACCTCTTGGGTGTCCCCTCTGGCCGACCCCCTGGTAGACCTTATAACTACCAGGAGGGCGTGGAAGGAGCCGGACACTGTAGAGCCTGTACCCAGGAGACCAGATAAAATCCTTAGCCCTCCCACAGACAGGACAGCGTGGAGCAAAGGATCCCCAGTAGATGCCATGGTGGTGGCGGCTGCCACCAAGAAGGAACTAGCGCAGGAAAGTTCCTCGGTACATCCTCCAGACAAAGAGTCTCGGACAATGGATCGCATTGGAAAGCGGATGTTCACTTCAGCCACCTTCTCTGTAAGGGCACTGAACTACTTGGCACATGTGATTCGGCTTCAGCGAGACCTAATCAAAGAGTACACTGGGTCACCCCCAGAGTCCATGTCGGCCTAGGACAAATGAACCTTCTCGACATGAATGGCCACTCTAAAGTCGATATCCAACACTTCTATGCAGCTTCTCTCCCATGCCACGGAGGGGGCTGCTAGAGCCAGTGGAGCAGGCATCGCCTTACGGCATCATGCCTGGCTCCGTCTTTGCGATTTTGCGGAACCCTTCAAGGCATCCTTCGCGAACGCTCCGTTTGACGGTTCTATGCTGTTTGGCAAGACCATCCGCAATACGCTTCACCAGAGCGAGAAAGATGGGAAGACGTTGTCTGCTGTCGGAATCCGCATCTCGGCTCCTCAAAGGTCCTTTTCCAGGAACCAGAGAGGACAAAAGAAGATGTGGTTCCAGAAATCTCAACAATCCCGTTTTGCTCCGGACCCCTCGTCCTTCAGAGGCAGGGGAGGACAAGGTGGATGCCAGCCCAGAGGTAGAGGGGGGCCCAAGAATTTCATGTCGAGGGAACCCTTTTCTGATCGACCCGTGCAGCAACCCTGAGGGGGTGCCCAACTGCTCCTCTCTGGAGGCAGTCGGGGGGCATTTCTCGGAGCACCTAGCACATTGTGAGTCTATCACGACAGATCGCTGGGTGCTCCGAATAATATCCAGAGGTTACTCTATTCCCTTCCTGAATTCTCCCCCTCAATTGAGGCGCCTCCCAGATGTCCCACCCAATCAGAGGGAAGTGGCAGCCTTAGAGATAAAAGAGCTGCTAAGAAAAAGAGCCATCCAGCGTGTCCCCCCCCAGGCCAGTCCGGATCAGGCACTTACTCCAGGCTCTTTTTGGTGCCAAAAATGACGGTGGACCTAAGGCCAGTTTTCGACCTGTCTACACTGAACCTGTCCGTTGCCAAAGAAAAATTCTGGATGGTCACCATTCAATCTATTCTCCCCCTTCTGCAGGAGAATGACTGGATGTGCTCCATAGATCTCAAGGATGCGTACTACTACCACATTCTAATAGAAAGGCGATCCAGGAGATTTCTCCGCTTTTGGCTGGGAGCCAGCCACTATCAGTTCAGGGTCCTCCCCTTTGGTCTCACCACAGCCCCCAGGGTGTTCACCAAGGTCATGGCAGTTGTAGTGGCCCATCTGAGGCTTCAGGGAATACAGGTCTTTCCTTACCTGGACGACTGGCTCCTTGCCCCCCAACCAGGCATCTACTGTGCTCAGCCAGGGACTATTTCCTGTGTTTGGCCCACCAATTGGGGATCACTGTAAACTACAAAAAATCGTCCCTTCAGCCTGCTCAGGTCTTGGATTTCATAGGGGCCAGAATAGACACGCTTCAGTCAAAGGTTTTCTTGACGTCGGACTGACTCCGCAACCTAACTCTTCATGTCCTAGCTCTTCTACAGTCTCCAGCCCCACCGGCAGAATTAGTCCTGAGGGCTCTAGGGTCTTTGTCTGCGGCTATCAATCTTTCACCTCTAGCCCGCTTGAATATGAGGGTTCTTCAATGGACCTTGCAGGTACAGTGGTCCATCCTTCAACATCCGCTATACTTCCCTATTCCCCTCAGCAGAGTTTGCAGGGAATCTCTGCTTTGGTGGCTCCATTCCTGAGAGCTTCGGGAAGGGTGGCCCTTTTTGATGCCTCTACCCCAACCCACAGTGACCACGGACGCTTCTCGACTAGGGTGGCGGGGGGCATTGCATGGGCAGAACCGTCCAAGGCACATGGACTCCAACAGAGACTGTTCTGCATATCAGTGTTCTGGAGATTAGGGCGGTGCTTCTAGTGTTGCAGGCTCTCCATGCCCTTCTTCCTCTAGGGACTATTGCAATTCAGACAGACAACATGTCATTGGTCTGGTACATCAACAAACAGGGTGGACCAGGTCTTAACCTCTCTGCCGAGAGGCCATGAGAGTTTCGGAGTGGGCGATATCTACCAACCCTTTCTGCTAGCAATGCACATTCCGGGTCGGTCCAACATTTTAGCGGACAAGCTGAGTCAAACTATCCTCTCACCTTACGAGTGGTCTCTGAACCCCTTAGTAGCAAACGGATCTTCCTCAATTGGGGTCAACCTTGCTGCGATCTGTTCGGGTCACCTTCGAACGCAAAGTGCAGCAAGTTTTTTGCTCTAATCCCCCCACCGGAGGAGACCCCCAGAGACGCTTTGGTTCATGCTTGGCCATCCAGTCTTCTTTATGCCTATCCTCCTCTCCCATTAATGACAGAATTCTTGCAGAAAGCTCGTCGGTTGGGGAGCAGAGTTATCCTCATAGCCCCATTCTGGCCTCGTCAAACCTGGTTCCCATACCTACGGTCTCATCTAGTAGCTCCTCCTTGGATCTTAGATCCCATCCCGGATCTGATTTCTCATTTTTCGGGATTAGAAACCCCGAACCTGGATGACCTCAAGCTTTCCGCTTGGTTGATCCAGTTCCGTTAGTGGCTAGGACTCCCGGTATCTCATCCGCAGTTAAATCCATCTTGGTGGCCGCACATAAGCCTTCTACCAGGAAAGTCTACAACAGTAAATGGAAACTTTTTTTATCTGGGCCGGGCAAAGGAATTTGGATCCCTTTACAGCTCCCATTCCAGCAGTTCTCGAGTTTTTATCCCACATTTTTCATCAGGGGGGCCAGTTCTTCAACTGTGAAGGTTCAGATGGCGGCTATTTCCCACTTCCACATCGGAGATAATCTTGGTCCCTTAGCTTCCTCTAAGATCTGCAAGACCTTCTTGAAGGGTACTTTTCTGTTAAGACCTCCTGTCAAGAATGCGGTTCCTCCGTGGGATCTAACCTTAGTCCTGCAAGCTCTTACTGGTCCACCCATTGAGCCTGCAGCTTCGGCTGACTTAAAGTTTTTGTCTTGGAAAACTGCCTTCTTGATTGCGATTACCTCAGCTAGAAGGGTATCTCAGCTTCAGGCCCTTTGTACCAAACCTCCGTATCTTGTCTTCCATAAAGACAGAGTTTCCCTCAGGACTAATCCCTCCTTTTTACCTAAAGTGGCTTCCGAAGCTAACATCAACCAATCCATTAATCTGCCTGTCTTTTTCCCTAACTACCAGAACAAAGGGGAATACAGACTCCATTCATTAGATGTGCATAGACAATTGCTCTTCTATTTGCATAGAACCTCTGCCTCTCGAAAATCTGAGCAGCTCTTTCTTTCCTTTGCCAGGCCATCTTTGGGTAAACCAGTAACGAAGGTAACTCTAGCTAGGTGGATTTCCAACTGCATTTTGCACACGTATAAAATCTCTGGTCGACCTGAGCTCGTGGGAGTTCGTGCACATTCTACGTGTTCTGTGGCTAACTCTGCTGCCTTTTGGTCAAGGGTGCCCTTAGATGACATCTGTTCTGTGGCCACTTGGGCTTCCTCTCATACCTTTATTACTCATTATAAGTTGGATTTGATATCCAGGGGGAGGGTAGCATTTGGCTCTGCAGTGCTCCGGAATATCCTTCCTTGAGGACCTCCCAAATTTTGGTAGCTGGGGACTCTGTCCCACAGGTTGCTGATCAAATGAAGTTAACTACTTCAGATAAAGAAGTTATGTACGCACCATAACGTTCCATCTGAGTAGGTAACTTCATTTGTCAGCAACCGACCCCCCCCCCCTCCGTCCCCCTAACCTATAGTTCGTCACCCGAAGGATTGTTGATTCACTCCTAGTTGGTATCAGGTTAGGATGTTCAGGTAGTTTGTTGTTTTTGGTATTGTGTGCTAATTGGGCAAACTCGATCTGAGGACTGGAGGGAGGTAGCAGGGTATTATGGGTAAGGGGGTGGAGGTAGGCGCTCGGATCTCTAGCTTGGAAAGCTGCCGGCTCGGATCCGATACCCACAGGTTGCTGACAAATTAAGTTACCTACTCAGATGGAACGTTATAGTGAGTACATAACTTCTTTTTCCTTCGCGGAGCCCTTTAAGTCATCCTTTGTAAATAGCCCTTTTGATGGCTCGTCCCTTTTTGGGACCAAAGTTAAGGAAACTTTGACCAGGTGTGAGCAGGAAGGAAAAACTCTGTTTGCCGTCAGAGTCCATTTTTCCACCCCGACTAGACCCTACCCTAAGGGTCAAAAAGGAGGAAAGATGTGGTTCTGAAAAGCCCAAGGAGCCTTTCAGGACACGTGGTGAACCCCCCTCCAGAGGATGGGGCAATAATGGAAGATGCCACCCTTGCAGCAGAGGGGGTCCGCAAAACTAGGGCGACAGAGATCACTTCTTTGGGAAGCCCTACCAGTACTCCTGAAAGTAGGCCTGACTGTCCTACTCTGGAGCCAGTCGGGGGTTGCTTATCTTTGTATCCAGACACCTGGCTCAGAATAACAAACGACAGTTGGGTACAAAGTATCATTTCCAGAGGATACGTCATTCTTTTTGCCACACCCCCTCCACTGACCAGAAAAATCCCGGACGTTCCACCCAGTTACAGGGAACAAGCTACAGTAGAGGTCCAAATGTTGCTAAGGAAAAGAGTCATCCAGCCATTCCCAGCAGACCAGATAGGATCGGGAACTTACTCAAGATTCTTTTTAGTTCAAAAAAAGACAGGGACTGGAGACCTATATTGGACCTCAGCAGGCTAAACAAATCTGTCAAGAAAGAGAAGTTTTGGATGGTCACTTTTCAGTTGATACTTCCCTTTTTAGGGAAAGACAATTGGATGTGCTCGATAGATCTCCAGGATGCGTACTACCACATAAAAATGGCCATAACATCCAGGGATCATCTGCACTTCCAGCTGGAAGCCAATCATTACTAGTTTTGAGCCCTGCCCTTTGGTCTCACTACAGCCCCCAGAGTGTTCACCAAATGCATGGCAGTGGTCATGGCTCACCTGAGACATTTAGGATTCGAGGTGTTTCCATACCTAGACGATTGGCTCCTCACCGCCACCACCAGACATCAACTCATTCAAGCCAGAGACCCCACTCTGTCACTCTGCAGCCTACTGGGCATTACAATAAACTCAGAAAAATCTGCCTTGTCACCATTGCAACATACCATTTTTATCGGAACAGAATTGGACACCAACACTACTCTGAGACTTCCAGTAGAAAGAGTCTTACTACTCCGTCAGCAGGTCTGCAATCTAATATCCAAAAACAAGGCTCCAGCATCAGAAGTTCTAAAACTGTTAGGCATGATGGCAGCTGCAATTCTGGCCATACCGCTGGGTTGCATACACATGCAGATACTGCAATGGCTGCTGTTCACTCAATGGTCTTACCAAGAGCTTCCCATGTCTCACCTTATAATAATCATGAACTCCTGCAAAAAGGATCTTTAGTGGTGGTTGACCTCTTTCCATGTCACGATAGGTTGTCCATTTCTCCTACCCCCACCAGTGGCCACAGTGACCACGGATGCTTCCCTGATAGGGTGGGGGGCATTTTCAGGGAAGAACAGCCCAAAGCACATGGACCGATCAAGAGACACACCTGCATATCCATGTCCTAGAGATGAGAGCAGTACTTTTAGCGTTGCAGTACTTCTAGGACTCTCGTCCTCTGGGTACAATTGCGATTCAGACAGACAACATGTCAGTGGTCTGGTACTTGAGCAAACAAGTCATTTGCCCTTTGTCACGAGGCTCTAAGAGTATGGCAGTAGGCTATATCTACGCAGCACTTTCTGCTAGCAATGGACATCCCGGGGAAATCCAACATGATAGCAGACAAGCCGTGCAATGCAATTTTGTTGCCTCATGAGTGATCCCTGAAGAAAGAAATAGCGGACAGGATCTTCCGCAGATGGGGCCAGCCTTGCTGCGACCTTTTTGCCATCCACATGAACACGAAATGCAGAAGTTACTTTGCCCTGATTCCTTCTCTGGGAGAAGCCCCAAGGGATGCACTCGTTCACGATTGGCCTCTGGGTCTCCTCTATGCATTCCCACCAATCTCGTTGATACCCAAGGTACTACAGAAAGCAAAAGCCCTGGGAAGGACCATCATTCTAATAGCCCCTCATTGGCCTTGTCAGATTTGGTTCCCCTTCCTTCAACTTCATCTTTTGGAGGACCCTTGGATTCTGGATCCAGTTCCGGATATTCTGACGCACTCGTCAGGGGAACTTCACGCTTCTCTGCAGTCCCTAAAGCTGACAGCTTGGCTGCTCCAGTTCCCATCATAGCCAGGTTCCATAACCTTTCTAATGAGACGAAGCAAATTCTCTTATCCTCTCATAAATCCTCTACGAGGAAGCTATACCTTAGCAAATGGAAAAAATGTTCTATGTGTGCCTCTCAAAACATTATTGATCCCCATCAAGCACCTATGGCCTTCATTTTAGAGTTCTTGACTATGATTTTTAACAAGCCGCGGTGGTGCAGCGGTAGCGTTGTCGCCTCACAGCAAGAGGTTCACCTGTTCGATTCTCGGCTGGAGCACCTTCTGTGTGGAGTCTGCATGTCCTCCCCGTGGTCGAGTGGTGTTCAAAAGACATGCGTGAATGGGTGTGCCTTCGTTGAAGGTTGGGCATTGGGATGGCACCTTGGCACCATAAAAATCTACTGCCAATCATTAGCGGACCAGAGTTCCGCTGTCGCAACCTCTAACCGGGAAAAGCCAAAAGAAGGTGGCTATGATTTTTAACAAAGGAGCTGCAGCATGTTCAGCTTGCTGCCATTTCTGATTTTCATCTTGGATTTGAAGGATTGAACATTATGTCACACAAACTATCCAAAGCCTTTCTTAAATGGACCTTTCATCTCAGACCACCAGTGAAATCTCCCTATACCCCATGGAATCTAAATTTTATGCTTTCTCGCATTATGCTTCCTCCATTCGAACCAGCCTCCTCATGTGACCTCATATTTTTATCATGGAAGGCTATCTTCTTAGTAGCTATCACTTCTGCCCATAGAGTGTCAGACCTTCAAGCCTTGTCCAGTAAGCCTCCTTATTTGATTGTCCATGCTGACAGAGTCTCACTTCGAACAAACCCCTCCTTTTTGCTTAAAGTTTGCACTGAAGCTAATCTTAATCAAATTATTGACTTGCCAGTTTTTTTTCCCAATCACTCCAACAATTTAGAATATATGCTGCACAAACTTGATGTTCACAGACAGCTCAGATTCTACTAAGATAGAACAAAATATTTTAGGAAATCTGAACAGCTTTTTGTTTCCGTTTCAGACTCCAGGAAAGGTATGCCAGTGGCTAAAACAACTCTGTCTAAGTGGTTATCTGATTGAATCACATTTGCTTATTCAGCTGCCAATATGCTCTTACAATACAAAATTAAGGCTCACTCAACCAGAGCAGTGTCTACATCCTCTTCCTTTTCTGCCAGACTTCCTATTGATAACATTTGTGCAGCAGCCACTTGGTCAAGACCTCATATCTTTATCACTGATTACAAAGTTGACAGGGCCTCCAGGAACAGGGCCTCCTTTGGATCCACTGTCCTGAAAAACATACTCCCGTGAGCCACCCTAGATAGATGGTGCTTGGGACGCTACCCATCTGTAAGAATGAACGGCGAGGTAGAACAACTTCACATAAAGAAATTATGTACTTACCATAACGTTCCACGTGAGTTGTTCATCTTCATTCTTACTTCCCTCCCTCCTACCCCCTCCTGGGCTTTTAGAAGACCGAGATGCTGGATTCTTCCTGCTTGCTCAAGCCTTCTATAGTTTCTCTTATGGAGTGATAGAATGTCATATGGTATTATTATATGCATCAAACAAGATCTGAGAGAACTCTAGGTACATCATGGGATAGGGACTTGGCCTCGAGCTATTTGAAGACCTTGAGCTTTGTAGTAGGGCGACTCGGAGCAGAGGATCAGCTCCGAACCCATCAGTAAGAATGAAGGCGAGATGAACAACTCACACTCAAATTCGCTGTTTTAATAATACTGATGTTAATACGTTTGTATTAAACGACTGAACTTTTAAATCGGTGGACACAGTTGTTCCTGGTGTTTTTTGTGGTGAATATCTTTATGATCTCTTTGGACCAATACAAATTCTAGAGACCCAAACATTTAGCTAGTGAGCAAGACATCCAGAGATATGGACAGTTGTGACAAGAAATTTTGCTCCTGTAAATTGTTGAGATTTGGAGCACTCATCTGTTCATTTTATGTGTTGTAGCTGTAGATCCTCAATGTGGACAATGCTGTGGAACTACTACAGCAAAATTACACTCAAGTTTCAAAAAGCAATAAAAATAAGATACATTCATTTATAACTAAAAAAATGCTTTAATATCTTTAGAGCTGCAGACACTTTTTCCATCACGTTTGCATTAGTGTGGTCGTTACTGTAGTCTTGAAACTACTGCAGGTCCTAAGAAATTGCAACAAGACACACATTTTAAAGATAAAAGGAATTTCTTTTCCACTAACCAGGTCACACATACAAAAAAAATAAAAATACCAAGCAATTGTGGCAAAACTTACACCCTTTTGATGCCAGGCAGACCCCACTCTAAACCCCTTTCCATCTGAATATAACAAAGACATACCTAATAAATTAAGTAACCACTTCTTATCCTGTACCATCCTCAACTCCCCCCAAAATAATCCAAGCCCAATTTCCCTACCCCTCAAAATCACAACTCTGCATCTCAACTCACCTTAAAAACATTCCAAACCAGTAACCAGTACCATAAAAAAAACAAATTCAAAAACTGAAACCCAAAACTGTGGCATCTGACATCTTGCCAGCGGAATACCTCAGTGTAGTTGCCAGTAGTATAAGTTATCCAGTATCCATCCTTATTAATAAAACCCATAACAGAAAACTACATCCGGTTCCATTTTCCTACATAGTCCCACTTCACAAAGCTGGCACATCCACTGAACTGTCTATCACCATAGCAATCCTCCTATCACTCTTGGAAGTACTTGAAAAATGTATCCATCAACAATGTCTAAGCTTTCAACTTGAAAAACAACTACTCTGTCGCACCCAACATGGTTTTCGAACATACCACAGCACTATTACAGCCCTACTGTATTTCCTTGCTACTGTTAATCAAAGCAGAAATTCAGACCTTATGGTCTCCACTGTTTTCCTTGATATGTCAAAAGCCTTTCATACAGTTTCACAGCAACTTCTCATGCACAGACTCCATATTGGTGATCTAGCATCTTCTGCAATTAAATGGTTTACCAGTTACCTTAATAATCACACCTAGTTTGTAAAATGGATTGAACCCATTCCACTTTCCTCACAATCATCATAGGTGTACATCAAGACTCCGTACTATAAACCATACTTTTCAACATCTTCATTAACAGCATGCACAAATAATCAAAGCCTGCCTGCACACTAATCTGCTCAGCCTCCTGTCTATCCACCTTAGAATATATCACAGAAAATGCTTTCTCCTCTGTGGAAAATTGGCTAAAAAAGTCTCAGCTTTCTTAACTCCCGCTCTATACAAAGTACTTTTATTCCTCCTGATAAATATAAATGAAAATACCATTAATTAATCTCAATATTCTCTTTTTAGATGACATAAAAGTTGACTGCGACACCCATACTAAATTACTAGGTGCTATCACTGACAAGTTAAAATTTGATCTTCACATAGATTCCGCAGTCAGAATAACTCAAATCAAGCTAGGCTGTCTAACTAGAGCAAAACTCATTCTAAATGAGCGTAATAAGAAAATAGCAGCCGTTTTCATTCTCTTGCTCCTTACCCTCCTGTATGCCTCAAAACAGTATTTACAAATCTCTACTCTTCCATTAAACATAAACTGGAGCAGTGTTACAATAAAATTAGTAAACCAAACCCTCTCCCACCACTGCATAACATTAAACACACTCACTCCCCCAACACATTTCTTTATCCCACTTACTGGCATATAAGATACTACATCACCCACTTAATAAACCCTCACTCACCAGCCTGATCAATTGGCATGCGCCAAATAAAAACTTAGCCTCCAGTGGACTTAAACTAGGTGAATCTAGTAAACCGAATAACTTATACAGTGGCTTATTATACTCAGTCGGCATCTCTAAAGCATGAACAACCTTCCAAGTATTATCAGACTCCTGAACAATATAAAACACTTCAACACTACACTGAAAAAACACCTGGTGAAAAGCAAATGATTTAGCTATACTTTACCCGCAGGCTGATTTCCACTTTTTCTTTCACCTGCTTTTTTCCTTCTCCCCTGTACTACTAACATGCCCCCCCACACCCTATTGTTTCCCTTACCCTTACTTCTCTGCTGTCACTCTCCTCCTCTAGATGTTCTCCCCATACATTACCTTCTGTTAACCATCCACACCTGTCAATCCCCTACTACCCACTAATCTTCTCTCTATTTTTTACCATCATCCAAACTAAACTACTTTGAAGTGAGCTTCGGCAGTAGCATCAGATGTTATGTAGTCCTATCTCGCCGTAATTCTTGCTGGATGGGTTCAGAGCCGATTCTCGGCTCTGACTCGGCCAATATTAAAGCTCGAGAGCTTTTACTGACTCGAGGCTAACCCCTATCCCATGGTGCCTCAGGCAATTCCCCAGATCTCATTTGCCACAAAAGCTTCAAAGTTGTTTCCTTACTGGCTCGTTGGCTAAGTAGAAGATTTTTTTCATAAATCTTTGATATTTTTGTCTAGTTTTCTTCATTATTCTATTTAGATAATTGTTACCTTTTACCTGTGTGTTTGTAGTGAGTGCTTGATCCCCTGTCCCACTTTCTTAGGATTGTATGGCCCATTTTAGTTAGAGGACTGTAGTTACCCATTTAAATTACAGGGCCTTTCCTCTCTGAGTGCTTGTCCTTCTAACAAAAAAAAAAATAAAAAAAATCTTTCTTCGCTTCATAACTTGCCTTATTATTATTATTATTGTTATTCTTATATTGTTAGCTTTGTTTTTCTCAGCAATATGTCCAAAGACAAAGACAGAGAACATAAGGAACACTGCCCTTCTGGGTTCAAGAAATGCGATAAGTGTTCTCAAAAAATGTCATTGACTGACAGTCACACCAGCTGTCTGTACTGTCTGGGAGAGGCTCATTTACAAGAACCCTGTACTTTCTGTCATGCCTTTAGTACTAGGGTTCTCAATGAAAGAAAACGAAAATTGATTGACAGGGGTCTTATGACTAGTTCCTTCCAGGAACAGCTGGAACTTGGTCAGACAGTTCCCAAAACTTTGAAGAGAAAATCTCCATCGGTTTCAGCTTCGGAGCCATGAAAGAAGTCTAAAGCCACAGAGCCAAGGAGTTCTGGCTCCGATTCCACTTCTTCTGTCTTGGTGCCATCTGTTTCTTCGGTGCTGAGGCAACCTTCGGTATCGAGACACTCACCTGCTTTGGACCCTATCTCACCAACCTTGAGATCTCCTATTTTAGAAAGGAGGAGATCTCCTTCTATCTCCACCCATTCCTCCAGGACACTTTTGGAAGAGGATATCGAGTGGGTGGTGAAGAGGCTGCTCTATGACCCAGCTCTGGCTAAAAAGTTAGCTCTTCCGGACCAAAAGGCTTCAGAGCCATCCCATCTTCAGACTACTGCTCCTCCTCTGACTGCTTCACTCTCGGAGTCGAACACTTAGGGTCCTTCTGTGTTGGATCCTTCGATTCCGAGAATTCTTCTTGCTTCCTCAGAACCGATAACTCTATCCTCATTGGCTCAGTCTGGAGCTGAGGGGTCTGGGAGCTGACGCTCTCAAGTCGACTCTGAGAGGGATAGTCGCCACATTTTTATTTTGGAACTGACCCTCCCTCCCGATGCTTCGGCTTGTCTAAGCTCGGTTCCCACATCTGCTTTGGAACCTGTCCCTCCTGCTCGGAGCCGACCTTCCATTTCCTTGGAGGCTAGGTCATCTTCGGACTGGGGTGGAAAGGCCTTCAAAGCAATAGGGAAAGCTTTGTCCAGTGCCAAAGCCCTGCCTTTGGACCTGATGTCCCACCAGCAGCCAGCAGCAACCTCTTCTACCCCGCATCCCCCTCAGCGTAGGGAACCAGAGACTCAAGGACCCCCCATTGGAGGGGTCCCCTCTTCTGAGATTTCCCCAGATTATCCCACTGGAGAGCTCCCTCGAAAGAGACCTTGTAAGAGGAAGCACATTGACTGCCCTGAGTCTGTCACGTCAGACACTGATTTGGATGAGTCAGAAGGGTCTCCAAGATCTCCCTCTGAGGATGTCTCTTTTGCAGACATCCTTGAAATCCTTAGACAGAGGGGTGATTGGAAGACCTCTAACCCTACTGAGGATGAATCAGTGTACCTTGAGGCCTTTGGTTCCTGACCTTCCACCTCCTGTGTGACACTGCCTTATGACCAACTCCTGGGGGTTATATCCCGGAAAGCTTGGACCTCCCCGGACACAGTGGAGCCTGTCCCGTGGAGGCCAAACAAATTTATGACTGTTCCGGAAGGCAAATCTTACTTTCTAAGGGAGTTCCTGTGGATGCTATGGTGTTAGCAGCGGCCACAGAAAAGGAGTTGTCTGAGACATCTTCAAATATCCATCCTCCTAATAAAGTGTCCAGGAAGATGGATAAGTATGGAAAGCATACCTTCTCTTAAGTGGCATTCACCTTACGATCGCTGAATTACCTGTCCCATTTTACTAGACTTCAAAGGGATCTCCTGAAGGAGTTGGGAGATACCCTTCAGGGTTCAGTAGTTTCGGGATCCACGGACAAGGTATCTGCACAGCTCTTCACCCTTACATCTATAGCTAATTCCTCCATGAGGCTGATTTCCTATGCAGCTGATGGAGCGAGCAGGGCAGCCGCAGCAGGGATTTCTCTTAGGAGACATTCCTGGATGCGTCTGTGCAACTTTACGGAATCCTTTAAGTCTTCCATTATCAATGTCCCCTTTGATGGTTCAGCTCTTTTTGGACTGCAGGTAAAAGACTTTGACCAGGTGCGAGCAGGAAGCAACCTTATCTGCTGTCAGAGTCTGTTTCTCCCTTCCTTCTAGACCCTATCCCAAGGGTCAAACAGGAGGGAAAATGTGGTTCCGTAAATCCCGAAAAGGTTTCCTTCAGGCACAAGGTCAACCCTCCCCTAGAGGTAGAGGGGGAGGATATAATGGAAGATGCCACGCTCGTAGCAGAGGAGGTCTGCACCATCAGGGAGATAGAGATGCTTTCTTGATCGTCCCTTCCATCGCCCCTGAGGGGTTGTCCAATTGTCAGTCTCTGGAGGCAGTCGGGCGTCGTCTTTTACTGTACCCAAGTTCCTGGCTACAAATTTCCTAAGATCTTTGGGTACAAACCATAATTTCCAGAGGGTACCTTATTCCCTTTCTTTCTGATCCCCTGGTAAACCGGTCTCTACCAGATGTGCCACCCATTCAATTAGTCTGTGCAACATCAGAGGTCATCTCGTTGCTTCAAAAAAGAATCATCCAAGAAGTCCCTACAGAGAAAATAGGATCCAGAACTTACTCTTTTTATTCTAGATCTCAGCAAACTCAACAAGTCTGTAAAGAGATCGAAGTTCTGTATGATCACTCTGCAGTCAATATTTCCCTTTATCGGGAAAGACAGTTGGATGTGCTCAATAGATCTTCAGGACGCGTACTACCATATCAAAATGGACAGGCATTCCTGAAGACATCTACGCTTTCGGCTGGGAGCCAGTCATTTTCAATTTCGAACACTGACCTTTGGCCTCACTACAGACTCCAGAGTGTTCACCAAATGCATGGCAGTGGTAACTGCTCACCTGAGACATCAAGTGGCTCCTCACTGCTACCACCAAGCACCAACTAATTAGAACCAGGGACAAGACTCTACCCTTGTGCGCCAGATTAGGCATTACAATAAATCTAAAAAAAAATCAGCCTTATCTCCATCACAGCGCATTGTCTTATTAGGCTTAGGCATAGACTCAACCACCATGACAGCAAAACTGACACCAGAAAGGATAGAATTGTTGCATAACCAAGTCAGATTCTTGCTAAAGAAAGATAAAGTACAGGCCAGGATAGTCCTTCAGGTTCTAGGGACTATGGCTTCCACCGTTCTCTTAGTTCCCCTAGCTCATCTGCACATGAGAGTACTTCAGTGGCTACTATTTGCACAGTGGTCAATGCAGGATCTCCCCTTGTCTCACCAAATACTCATCACAAACTCCTGCAAGAAGGATCTAACATGGTGGTTACGTATGGATCAACTTCATGTAGGTCGCCCACTTGCTCCCCGTCAACAAAATGCAGTCTTGACCACGGATGCTTCCCAGATGGGGGGGGGGGCATTATCTGGGAATGACAGTCAAAGGTATCTGGCAGGATCATGAGAACCACTTGCACATAAATGTTCTGGAGATGAGAGCGGTGCTATATGCGTTGCAAGCACATCACAATTCTCTTCCCACCGGGACAATTGCGATTCAGTCAGACAACATGTCTGTAGTGTGGTACATAAACAAGCAAGGGGGAACCAAATCTTACCCACTTTGTCGAGAGGCTCTGAGAGTATGGAAATGGGTGATGGACACTCAATGTTTCTGGTAGCAATGCATATTCCGGGGAAGTCCAATGTGAAAGAAGACAAAGTGAGTCGAGCAATTCTGATGGCTCACGAGTGGTCCCTGAATACAGAGGTTGCGGAAGAGATTTTCCGCAAATGGGGCCAGCCTTTCTTCGACCTATTCACCACATACATGAACACCAAATGCAGCAACTACTTTGCACTCATTCCCCATCCGGGCATGTCACCCATGGATGCTCTGGTCCATAATTGGCCTCCGGGACTCCTTTATGCTTTTCCACCCTTTCCTGTCATACCAAAAGTGATTCAGAAAGCAAAACTGTTGAAGAGTACCCTGATCCTCATTGCTCCTTACTGGCCTCACCAAGTCAACCATGGCCCTATCTCTTGGAGGAACTATGGATTCTGGAATCATCTCCAGACCTCCTGATTCATCAATCAGAACAGTTCCATCCTTCTATCTAAACTCTGAAATTGACAGCATGGCTGCTCCAGTTCCAAGAATAGCCAGGTGTATTTCCCTTTCCCCTACAGTCAAGCACATCCTGATTTCTTCACACAAACCTTCCACCAGGAAATTATATTCCAGTAAATTGAAAAGGTTCTCTATTTGGGCAGCAAACCAAGGAATAGATCCCTACTCAGCTCCGATATAGTCTATCCTGTCCTTTCTGGCATCAAGAAAGAGCTGCAGCTGCTACCATTAGAGTTCAGTTAGCTGCCATCTCTAATTATCATTTTGGCTACATGGGAAATCCAATCATGTCCCACTTTTAAAACCTTTTTGAAAGGAGTCCTCCTTCTCAGATCTCCAATCAGGCAACCACCGGAGTCCTTGGACCTGAATTTAGTTCTCACATCTTTAATTTCTCCACCTTTTGAACCGTCTTCTTCTTTTGATTTGAAATTGTTGTCTTGGAAGACATTGTTCTTAGTTGCTATAACATCTGCTAGGAGAGTATCAGAATTGCAAGCCCTTATCATTCGACCTCCTTGTATTGTTTTCCACAAGGATAGAGTCTTCCTCAGAACTAATTCTTCCTTTCTTCCTAAGGTATGTTCAGAACATCTCAACACAACTATCGAATTACCAGTTTTCTTCCCAAATCATAGTAACAAATCAGAATACAGACTACACCAATTAGATGTCCACAGAATTCTCAAGTTTTACCTGCACAGGACTAAAGATTTTCGAAAATCGGACCAATTATTTATATCCTTCTCAGACAAAAACAAAGGCTTGCCCATCTCTAAGGTCACTTTGTCTAAATGGCCTTCAGACTGCTTCTCATTCGCTTACAAAACTGCTGGAAACAATTACCTGCTAAAGTAAAAGGCCATTCAACCAGAGCAGTATCAACTTCATATGCCTTTAGATCAAAACTCCCAGTTGATACCATTTGTGCAGCAGCTACTTGGACAAGACCTCATACCTTTGTCACTCATTACAAATTGGATTTGGCTTCCCGGGACAGGTCATCCTTTGGGTCCACTGTGCTGAAGAGTCTCTTTGCTTGAGCCACCCGGGATAAAGGTGCTAGGGACGCTGTCCCATCCAGCAAGAATTATGATGAGATAGGACTACATAACATAAAGAAGTTATTTACTTACCATAACGTTCCATGTTTGTAGTCCATCTCACCTACATTCTTGCGTCCCACCCTCCTTGCTTCTTCCTGTATCCTGGAGGAACTGGTGGACTATCCATTGTACTGTCTGACCTGGTTATAGTTTGTCTGTCCACTTGGCATGGATAGTAATACAAAGTATTCTGTTTGTATGTGCATAGTTATTGATAGTTTACTGACTATTATGTATGTAGTTACTTTCTGGCAAACAAGATCTGGGGAATTGCTGTGAGGCACCATGGGATAGGGGTTAGCCTTGAGCTAGTAAATGCTCTCGAGCTTTACTATCGGCCGAGTTGGAGCCGATGAACCCATCCAGCAAAAATGTAGGTGAGATGGACTACAAACATGGACCGTTATGGTAAGTACATAACTTCTTTATTCGTATATTCCCCACGCCTCTTGCCCCTGTCAATCTGCACCACTTCACTATGTGACAGCACATATCTTGGATCCCCAGGTTTCCCTGCCTTCAGGGGCCCTCCTTTTCTTCTCTATCTCCTCCTGCTTTTCCTCACAGGGAGGTACATGGTAGGAGCAAGTGCAGGAGGAAGCACTTATGTTCCCCTAACAAATCCCTCACCAAGGACACCGACCTCAATGAAGAGGAAGGCACCCTCAAATCTCCATGATGACATGTTGTTTAGCACTTTACTGGAATTGTTGAGCACAGAAACCCTTTCCCCAGAGGAATTGATGTTTATGAAGAACAACAAATAATGTCCAGAGTCCAATGAAAAAATAAAAAATATATAGCTGTGGAATAAAATCCCGGTCCATGTGAGGCAGAGCACCTCGCTGGCTCTGTTCAAGAGAAATCTTGACCTGTGGATGGGAGATCGTAGGTTTACCCCGGGAATCATGTCTGTGTCACTGCTGGACAGAGGCACAACAAACTAATGGGCACAGTATTTTTTCATGTAAGGGGTGGTGTAATCCACAAAACTTTGGGCTAGGCTTATAAATGCCTTAGGGCAGATAGCCTAGTATAAACCTATGAACCTATGAACCTATATATTTATTAGAATCTCTAGAGCCGTGACAAAACTGCCTTCAGTGGAGTATAAACAAATTACACTACAATACAGACTCTTAAATAGCCTTCCCAATTAAGCTAATTAAATAATTAAACCAAATTAAATTAAAACTTTCCAGTTACATTCTACACTAATACCAACAGGGATCAGGGTGCCATACTTCAAATAAACATAGTTTCCTTATATAAAAGCTTTTTCTTAACCCCTACTCCATACTGATTTGAAACTACATGTTCTTAAATTGAACCCTGAAGTCCCTCTGGATTTCCATTATGATACTGTTTAAAATGTGAAGCAAGAGGGCTTTCTAATTTACCATTTTTGATGTCCCTTACGTATTCCTGTAATCTAAACTTAAAGGTCCTCTTGCTTTCACCAATATAAAATATATTACAGGGACACTTTAAAGCATATATAATGGCATCCATATCACAACAAAATACTCCACTAACATTAAATTATATTCCATTAAGTTTTTTGAAAATCCTAACCACAAACCTGCAGGTAATACATTTGCCACATGGAAACGTACCCATAATGTTAAGCCCCTTATTCATTCTATCACTAGAAACAGAAAACTTGCTATGTAGAATCGTATCTTTAACACTTTATCTTCTTTGGAAGGAGAATATTGGGACCTTACATAACTTACTAGTAAATTATTTAAACTTAAGTAGGAAACCCCAATAATGTTTAATAATTATCTTCACTTCTTCAGATAGCAAATCATATGTAATTAGTACATACATTTTTGTAAACATCTTTCAAACTCTCCAGTATATATTCCCCTATTACTATTCTGTCCCCGTAAATTTGATCTAGTAATTTGTTTAACCTTTTGTAGTGAATCAAACTCTACACCCTTATTATAACCTCTATCAATAAATATTTTAGCTGTTTTATGCAACTCCCTCTCCCTTCAGTACTGTTGTTACATAATCTTTTTCCCTTAACAGCTCACCATAATGGGTGAGGAGGATGCCAACTATGGGCATCTAAAAAATGAGTATCATCTTCAAATTATCTATATACTCTACATATAACCTTAGCATTAAATCCACCTTCTAAGTATAAGTCTAGAAACATTACATGTTATGTTGTCCTATCTTGCCTTAATTTTTACTGATTGAGTTCGGAGCCGATTGGCTCGGCCCAATACTAAAGCTCGAAGTCTTTCACTTGGCTCATGGCTGAACACCTATCCCATCATGCAGTGGTGTAATCCCCCAGATCTGGTTTGCCACATAAACAGATCGGAGGTTCTTTAAATTGGCTGTGGCTAAGTGTTGTATTTTTTCCTAAAACCTTTATATTTTCTTATAGTTACTTGTAATTAGTGTCAATGTTAGTTAGTTAGTTATATAACTTATAATATAGTGTGTTTTTTTCACTTTTGCTGTTTCTGTTCATATAGATATATATATATATATATATATATATATATATTTTTTTTTTTTTTTTTCCCTCGTTTTTGGCTTTGTGGTTGGCCATTGCTTCTGTTGTCTGGCCATTTTTTCTCCTATCCCATTTAAATTGATAAACTCGCATCTTTAGGGGGTTTTTTGGTTGTACTTTCTTGTTGGAGCACTGTTTAAGTTAGAAGTGCTTCCAATCTCTGTGTTTGTAAGGTTTTTGTTGTATTCCCTTTAGGTAGTTAGTTAAGCTTGTGCCCGTTTAAGTTAGAAGGTATAGCTAACTTCCTCCCTTTCTACACTAGTTGTTTAAGATTCTCTTGCGGACTTTACAATAACTTGAGATATATCAGTCTGGTGTGCAGTATTAGTTTTATATATATATATATATATATATATATATATATATATATATATATATATATATATATATATATATATACATACATACATACATACGTATATATTCTTTTTCAGAGTGTGATTTGAATTTATATAAAACTAGTTGTAGCTTGTTGTTCAGCCATAATATTTAAAGACCAAAAGGAAACAAAGCAATCTGGTTTTAAAAAAATGTCAAAAGTGCTCCCAGTAAATGTCCTTGACCAATGGTCATAGTATCTGTGTGTATTATCTCGGATCCATCCATTTACAAGAAACATGTACCTTCTGCCATTCCTTTAGCTCTAGGGTTTTACTAGAGAGGAAAAACAAACTTATTGTCAGAGGGCTTCTGCAGTCTCCTTTCTGTGAAAGCTTAGAAAATCAGAGCACCGCCAGTAAGACTAAGTCTCCATCTAAAATTGACAAACCTACCAAGAGATCTTCTTCATCTTTTTCTGGCCATTTGGAACTGCCAGAGAAGACAGCAAAGAATACTCAATTGGATCCAAAACCTGCTGGATTAGACAATCCAAGCTCCCCAGCACCACAGATTTCAGAGCCGAGAGAGTCTCGGGTTCGGAACCGGTCTCCCCTAATCTGAGTTCTACCATTTTACAGAGATCTCACTCACCTAGACTTTCCTCTAGGTCCTCCAGGAGCCTATCAGATGATGATGTGGATGGGGTGGTGCGCAGACTGCTGAAGTCACCGGCACTGGGAAAACTTTTCTCGGCTCCAACCCAGTTGGGTCCGGAGCCAGTAAAGATCTTTTTGTCCACGTCTATTCCTCCTCTGAGCCAAGCTGGAACATCAGAGCCAGAATGCCTGGTACCCATTGTAGTAGAATGTTCGGTGCTGAGCCCCACTCTGGGTATTTCGGAACTATTGTCTGCTCCGACATCCTCGGTGCTGTCTGGGATGTCTAGGAGCCGAAGCTCTCTGGTCGGGTGCGGAGGGGACTCTCAGACCCGAGACTCTTCTGTTCTGCGCTTGCCTCTCAGGGCTTCAGCGCGGGTGAGCTCAGCTCCTACATTGGGTTTGGTTCCGGCCCCCTTGGCGCTGGGGATTCCCTCTACTTCTTCACAACCGGAGGTGTCCTCTGTGCCGGGGGAACAGCTTTTGAGCTGATGAGGAGTGTGCTGTCCCCTCCCCCCCTACAGCTCTACACAAAGGTACTGACATTCTTCCCCCTAAAGCACCGTCATCTGTCTCGGCACCACCCCAACCACAGGACAGTGGAGATTCCGGGCCTCAGGGTGCCCCATTGGGCGAACAACAGTCTCCCGAGACCTCTCCAGAATACCCTTCTGAGGAGGCTCCCCAGAAGAGATTTTGTAAGAGAAAACACCTGGACTCACTAGACGAGTCAGTCACCTTGGACATTGACCTTAAGGAATCAGAAGGGTCCCCACGGTCACCTTCTGAGGATATCTCCTTTGCGGATTTCCTAGAAATCCTTAAACAGAGAGGTGGCTGGAAACCTGTCAACCCTTCTGATGAGGAGTCTGTGTACCTGAAGGCCTTTAGATCGCAACCTTCAGCCACCTGGCTGTCTCCGCCTTTAGAAGAACTCATGGAAGTAGTTAGTCAAAAGGCATGGGAGTCACCAGATGCAATGGAACCGGTCTCTCAGAGGTCAAATAAATTTATTACAGCTCCAACTGACAAATAATTTCTTACAAAAGGTGTCCCTGTAGATGCTATAGTGGTGGCAGCAGCCACTAAGAAGGAACTGTCAGAAACGTCCTCATCTGTCCATCCACTGAACAAGGAGTCTCGAATGATAGACAGATATGGGAAGTGTATTTTTTTGTCAGTGACTTTTGTCCTTAGATCGCTGAATTATCTAATGCACTTCACTAGACTTCAGAGAGGTCTCCTGAAAGAGTTAGGAGATACTCTTCGAGGTACATTAGCTGCAGGGGTCTCTGCTATCCACCTTAAATTGCATAGTGAACTCCTCCATGAGACTGATTTCTTATGCAGTGGATAGAGCGAGTAGGGCAGCGGGTTCAGGAGTTTGCCTAAGGAGACACTCCTGGATGCACGTGTGTAATTTTGCGGAACCTTTCAAGTCTACCTTTGTCAATGCCCCTCTCGATGGTTCCTCACTCTTTGGAGCAAAAGTCAAAGACACACTCACTAGATGCGAGCAGGAAGGAAAAACCCTCTCTGCCACTGGAGTATGTTTTTCCGTACCTTCCAGACCCTATCCTAAGGGTCAGGAGGGTGGTAAAATGTGGTTCAAAAAATCCCAGAGAGTTTTTCAAGACGCACCAGGTGAATCCTTCCCGAGGGGCAGAGGAGGAAGTAGTAATGGTAGACGTCGTCCACTTGGCAGAGGGGGTCTGCAAAATCAGGATGACAGTGATTTCTTTTGCGGCTGACACTTCCAGCGCTCCTGAAAGGAGGCCCACCTGCCCTCCTCTGGAGGCAGTCAGGGGACGTTTATCTTTGTACCCAAAAGCCTGGTGAGAGATCACAAAACACAAGTGTGTACAAAGTATAATATCCAGAGGTTATTCCATTCCCCTTTGCCTTCCCATTCCACATGTCAGAAAAATCCCAGACATTCCACCCAGTCAAAGGGAACAGGCAACTGTAGAAATTCAGAAGTTGCTGGACAAAAGAGTCATCCAAAGAGCCCTCGCCGACCAAATAGGATTCAGAACTTACTCAAGATTCTTTTTAGTGCTAAAAAGAACAGGGGACTGGAGACCCATCTTGGATCTCAGCAAACTAAACAAATCTGTAAAGAAGTCAAAGTTCCGAATGGTGACACTGCAGTCTATTCTTCCCTTTTTAGGGAACGACAATTGGATGTGCTCGATAGACCTCCAGGATGCGTACTACCATATAGAAATGGACAGGCCATCAAGGAGTCATTTGCACTTCTGGCTGGGAGCCAGTCATTACCAATTCCGAGCTCTGCCCTTTGGTCTCACTACAGCCCCTAGAGTGTTCACCAAATGCCTGGCAGTAGTTACGGCTCACTTGAGATGACTGGGATTCCAAGTGTTTCCATACCTAGGCGACTGGCTCCTGACTGCCACCACCGGGTATCTACTACAACAGGCAAGAGAAGCCACATTACAGCTTTGTTCTCACTTGGGGCTAACAATAAATGCAAAAAAATCTGCCTTGTTGCCATGTCAACATATTACATTTATAGGAGATCTCAACACCGTCTCCATGATGGCAAAGCTACCTGCAGAGAGAGTCTCTCTACTCAGACAACAGATTTCCAACCTTCTGCCAAGAACCAAAGTGAAAGTGAAAACAGTCTTAAAATTTCTAGGAACCATGGCAGCAATGATTACCCTAGTTCCCCTAGCCCAGTTGCACATGAGAATTCTGCAGTGGCTCCTTTTCTCTCAGTGGTCATTTCAAGAACTTCCCATGTCTCACCAGACCAGAATCACAGAGTCATGCAAGAAGGATCTATGATGGTGACCCCTTTCCAGTCAAGTGACATTAGGTCGCCCCTTTACCCTACAACAAGTTCTGGTGACAGTGACCATGGATGTCTCCCAGATAGGGTGGGAGGGGGCATTATCTGGGGAGGATGATCCAAGGTACATGGCAGGAGCACAAGGCCCATTTGCACATCAATGTCCTAGAGATAAAATTGGTGCTCTTGGCATTGCAAGCACTTCAGGACTCTCTTCCATTAGGGACAATTGCAATTCAGACAGACAACATGGTGGTCTGGTACATAAACAAGCAAGGAGGAACCAAATCTTATCCCCTTTGCCAAGAAACACTCAGAGTATGGCAATGGACTACATCTATCCAGTGCTTTCTAGTAGCAATGCACATTCTGGGGGAATCCAACATGATAGCAGACAGACTCAGCAGGGTGATACTCATGTCGCATGAGTGGTCCCTAAAGCAAGAGATAGTGGAGATAATTTTCCGGAAATGGGGCCAGCCTTTTTGCGATCTCTTCGCAACACCCATGAATGCCAAATGCAGCAGCTACTTTGCCCTAGTCCCCCCTCCAGGGGAGTAACCAAGGGACGCACTTGCACACAATTGGCCTCCAGGACTTCTTTATGCACTTCCCCCCTTTCTTCTAATACCCAAAGTCATACAGAAAGCCAAGTCATCGGGAAGCAGACTAATTCTCATTGCCCCATACTGGTCTCGTCAGATTTAGGTTCATAGGTTCATAGGTTCATACTAGGCTATCTGCCCTAGGGCATTTACAAGCCTAGCCCAGAGTTTTGTGGCTTACGCCACCCCTTTAGATTGAAGGATATTATGCCCATTATTTAGCTGTGCCTCTGTCAAGCAGTGACACTGATGTAATCCCTGGGGTATACCTGCGGTCTCCCATCCATTGGTCAAGATTTCTCTTGAACAAGGCCAGCGAGGTGAGTTTTTCTATGATGCCCGAGTGGGGTATCGTGTCGAAAGCCTTTGCCAGGTCAAGGTAGGCTGTGTGGACTGCCTTGCCCTCATCAATGGCCTTGGTGACTGTTTCGAAAAAGTCAACCAAGTTTAAAAGGCATTATCTGCCCTTGACAAAGCCAAATTGGGTTTGATCCAATGTATGCAGGTCCCCTATGTCTTTATTTATGAGTTCCATAATGATCCTCTCCATAGCTTTGCAGACCAGGCTTGTCAGGCTGATGGGATGGTAGTTTCCAGGGTCGGTGGAGGCACCGCCTTTGTGTAGTGGGACCACAGTAGCCGTACGCCATTCCATGGGTACGTATCCTGAGGTGAGGCTAAGATTAAACAGCTGCCCTAACTGTGGGTTTAATTCCTCAATGAGCTCGTGGAGCACACAACCGGGGACAGCATCTGGTCCCATGGATGCTGTGTTTTTCGCCTTTGAGAGAGCTGTTTTTACCTGAGCATTTGAGATGTTTGGGAGGCTACAATCCTCTGGTATAGATATTTCTCCTTTTGAGGGGGGGGGGATTTGCACTGAACCTGTCAGCCAGTATGTTGGCAATGTCCATAGGTTCAGTGATCTTTACATCATTTTGAACCAGTTCTGAACATATCTGGGAGTTTCCTCCCAGGTTTCTAACATAACTAAAAAAGGCCTTGTGATTGTCTTTTGAGTCCGTGGCAATTTTTCTTTCAAAATTTACCTTGGAGGATTTTATGAGAGATCTTAGTTTTTTACTTACAATGATCAAGGGTGTCTTCCCTTTTAGGGATTTTGCTCTATCTTGTAGTAGCTTCCTCCTTTTGTTGTAGAGCTTGTTTATGGCTGGGGTCCACCAGACTGGACGCCTGCCTTTGGTAAAAAGGGTCTTTGTTTTGTTTGGGATTGCCTGATCCATGCAGTCCTGGAGATGCTGGTAGAAGGCATTTGTCAGTGATTCAGCGGCTTTAGTGATGGTTTCCGCTGGCTCTGGGGCCTTGAAGGAGACCACACCAGTCCTAAGAAGTGTGAAGTCGGCTTTTGAGAAGTTCTTCACTGTGGTCTTTTTTGACTGGGGTGGGGGTGGAAAGTGGACTTCCAGTGAGATTAGTTTGTGATCTGATCTCACCAATGAAGGGTATACCTCTGGTGTTGAACATTGTGACCCCATGTTCGTGATGATGAGATCCAGTATGTTTTCACCTCTTGTGGGCATGGTGACTAGTTGTTCCATGGCATTAGAGTTTATGAACTCTAGGAACCTTTGGGCTAGAGTGTTAGGGCTTGAGTAGTGATCCCAGTCTATGTTCGGATAGTTGAAATCACCTAGTATGATGGTGTTTGGGGTTACATTTATCCCCTCCAGAGTTTTCAGGAATGCCGTGTGAGGTTCCTGAGTTTGAGAGGGTGGCCTGTAACATGCTACAAATTGCAGAGCAGTTTTGCCTATGGTTACTTGCACCTGGATGGTCTCCGATGCATCGTGCGTTGCCACCAACCTGGAAGTGAGGGTGTCTTTGATGAATATGGACACCCCCTCCTCCTTTCTTGGTGTTGTCCGGATTTTGGGGCCGGAACTCATGATATGACGTGAAACCTGATAGTGCCGGGGTGCTCTCAGGAGCCTTGAACCAGGTTTCAGTCACAGCACAGACATCGATGTTCTCCATACTGAGAAGGGCTTCGAGTGCGTGCATCTTGAGGTTGAGACTTCTGGCATTGAGCAGCATTACCCTTAGTTTTTTTCCTTTGTTTTGTTCTAGGGTGGTAGGTTTAGAATTTGAGCCTGGCCTAAAAAGGCACTATGGGGTGGCAAGAGCCTTTGCCAATATCCGGAAGCCCAGGGTGACAGGTGCAAGCCGTCCCTTGCAACGTGGCTTGTCCAGCATGTCATCCCAGGCAGACAGACATTGGATCCCCTTTGAATGACACCAGTGATTAAGCCAATTATTAAAGCTGATCATTTTGTCTCTGTACTGTGGCATCATTCTTGGTGAAGGTAGGATACTGCTCAAGGTCAGGGTCATACCTGCCTGGGCTGCATAATCAGAGAGCTCCTCTATGTCCCTTATCATGTAGTCCAGGGAGGTGCGTCTCAGGTCGTTCACACCAGCATGGACTATGACTGAGTCATACTTGTACTTGCTGTCGAGTGACCTGAGTGCTTGCGTTATGTGGCAGATTCTAGCGCCCGACAGGCAGCTTACCATGACCTTCTCCTTGCTCAATCTGGTGAGTGGGACGTCAGTGTGTCTGACTATGGCGTCACCTATGACAAGAGTGTCTGGCATTGTGTTTGGCCTTAAGGGCTGTGACTGTTTGGCACACTGACTTTGTGGTTTTTGGTTTCCCTTCCTCTGGCCTCATCTTCAGGAGGAACCGTGGGTTCTGGACCCAGTTCCAGACCTTCTAACTCATATGTCCAGAACACCCCACCCCTCCCTACAAACTCTCAAATCGACAGCATGGCTGCTGCAGTTCCAAGTTTAGTCAGACTTCATAATTTTACACCAGCAGTGAAACATATCTTAGTATCTTCACACAAGGCTTCAATCAAGAAGTTATATTCCAATAAATGGAGGAGGTTCTCATACTGGGCCACAACAAAAGACATTGATACTTTCTGTGCCCCAATCAGCTCTATTCTTGAATTCCTGGCAGAGCTCTTTCAACAAGGTTCCGCTGCAGCTACTATTAAAGTCCAATTAGCTGCAATTTCTAGTTTTCATATGGGTGACTGGACTGCTAACTTGATGTCCCACAGATTGTACAAAGCATTCTTAAAAGGTCCTTGCTTATTAAGACCTCCCATTAAAGAGCTCCTATCACCATGGGATTATTATCTGACTTTACCTCCCTGTGAGCCCTCATCAACATGTGATCTCAAATTTCTGTTGTGGAAAACAATTCTATTAGTGGCCATTACTTCTGCAAGGAGAGTCTCAGAATTGCAAGCCCTATCAATCAAATCTCCTTACTTGATTTTCCATAAGGATAGAGTATCTCTTCAGACTAACCCATCCTTTTTACCTAAAGTGTGTTCCCAAACTATTGAGCTGCCAGTGTTTTTTTCCCTAGTCATGGTAACAAGGCAGAATACAAGCTACACCAATTAGATGTGTACAGGCAACTCCACTTCTGTTTACACAGAACCAAGGAATTTAGGAAATCTGATCAATTGTTTATTTCCTTTTCAGAAGCAAAAAAAGGTATGCCTGTTTCTAAGGTCACACTCTCAAACTGGCTTTCAAGTTGCATCACCTTTACAGTACTAATAACAGAGAGCTACCTTTCAAGGTCAAGGGACACTCTACAAGAGCCATAGCAACATCACCTCCCTATCTAGCTAGACTGTCATTGGACAGTATTTGTGCAGCTGCTACATGGGTAAGGCCCCATACCTTTATCACTTATTACAAAGTGGATTTGGCCTCCAGGGACAGGGCCTCCTTTGGTTCCACTGTACTGAAAAGTGTACTCCCATGAGCCACCCAGGAAATGTGGTGCTAGGGACACTGTCCCAACCCGTAAGAATGAAGTTGAGATAGGACAGCATAACATAAAGAAGTTATGTACTCACCATAAAGTTCCATGTTTGTTGTCCATCTCGCCCTTCATTCTTACGACCCTCCCGCCTTCCCCCAGCCCAAGATTTCTGGAAGACTTAGAGGTTTTTTTTCCTTAGGCAAAGAGATTCTCTGACTTTCTTTGTTATATCTATATTCTACAATGTGATACATGTAAACACATCATTAAGGTTATCAGCAAACAAGATCTGGGGGATTACACCACTGCATGATGGGATAGGTGTTCAGCCATGAGCCAAGTAAATGACTTCAAGCTTTAGTATTCGGCCGAGTTGGAGTGGAGGATCAGCTCCGAACCCAAGAAGTAAGAATGAAGGGCAAGATGGACAATAAACATGGAACATTATAGTGAGTATGTAACTTCTTTTTTCTACCATACTGGAGACCATCAAACTGTAAACCAAATCTATTTTGCTGGATATCATTTAAAAAGTGTTTTATCTGGTCTTGACCCCCCCCCCCGCCCCTTACACACAAAAATCAAATCATCTATGTATCTGTAATATTTAATAAACCAGAATAAAGTGGTGCAATAGTGCTCAAATAAAACACTGGAACCAAAACAAGAGCACTAAACATTGTGAGTCCTCAGTCTTCAGTTCTGAGGAAGTCAACTGGCATTGACAAAAGTGCTTAAAATTTTGTAATAAACTGAAGACTGAGGACTCGCAACATTTAGTGCTCTTTTTTTGGTTCCTGTAATATTTAATAGCATAATTCCTAATAAAATCATGTTTATATAAACAGTCAGCTTCAAACAATCCCATCATAATATTTGCATACATAAGGACAAAAGGGAGCCCCCATCGCCGTTCCTTGTAACTGATGGTAAAGTTCCACATTAAACTCAAAATAATTGTTCCTCAGACTGAAGTCAATTAATTCAATTACATAAAATGTCAATGGGCTATTTCCCATAGCTACTTCTAATCCCTGCATTCCAAATTGATGTTAAATACTAGTACAGAGACTTTTGACATCTATTGTTAACCAATACATATCATCTGACCATTCCAGGTCAAGTAGTTTATTCAAAAAATAAAAACTGTCTCTTATATAGGATAACTCTTTCTTAATTATAGGTAGCAAATAATTATGTAAAAATATACCAATTTTATTAAGAAAGTAGTTACATGCAGATATTATAGGGCATCCGGGGGGGGGTACTCATATTCTTATGAATTTTTGGAAGACAGTAGAATCTGGCCAGTTCACATCTTTCCAAACTGAACCTCTTGCTAACATCTTTTTGTGAACCGTAACCCTATCTAAGCCCTATATTTAATAGTTCCTGATATTTTATTAGGGCTTCTTAATATTCCCCCATATGACTCTTTTCATATGTTCTACTGTCTTCCAAATGGTCATAACACATTTTTAAATATTGTTCAAAATATAGAATCACTATTTTGTTTCCCTTATCTGCAGGTTTGAAAATTAGATGTTCTTCATCTCACATTGCTGCATTCCTAACACTTGGGTAGTCCGCTGTCCCAGTCGGCCCGAATACCAAAGTATAAGGCTGACGTCGGTCAAGGCGCACTAGTCTGACGTCAGGACGTCATGGTACAAATGCGCATGACCGACGTCATATCCTCAGTCTTTTTTGCCGCATGGTCCGATGCAGAAGCAGCGTTGCAAGTGCAGGTTGGCGTTCTGAGATTTTCCGAAGTCGGAGTTTCAGACCGAATCAAAGTTGGCTAAGTACCCCGTTGGGGAATATTTTGGTTTTTTCTTGCCTCAGTATTTTACCGGATGTCAGAAAAAGTGAATAACTGTATTTCTTGTGGGAAACAGATACCTCATAGGGATTACCATACCTTGTGTATACCTTGTTTAGGGCCTGAGCACGACGTTGTTGGTTGTCGCTCTTGTGCTAGATTTAACAAACGCACTATAAAGAGAAGATTAGATTGTGCCAGGTTAGTTTTTGGGAAGCGGTGTAATTATAAAATGCCGTCGGATGCTCCGACGCCCGCTTCGTCTAAAAAGCGCAAGGACAAAGCAGCAAAGCCTAGGCTGGAAGAACCGTCCGTCCCTGACGCCGGTTCTTTAGAGGGCTCGGTGGAGCCAGGGGTTCAGCCAGAAGTTTCTTTGGAGTCCCAGGGAGAGTCTTTATTACTGCAAGATGTGACCTCTCAGGAGGTAGGCCAGGCTGAAGGGGCTTCTCAGGTAGCTGTTCTTCCCTCCCTTCCTAAGGTGGTTAGGCCCTCCCCTTCTGTTTCCAAGGCTTCTCCCAGGGGCAGGCCAGGTTTTGTTTCAGGTGTTACCCCTAGTTTTTCAGGGTCTGTGCCTAAGAAGCATATGCTTAAGATGGCAGAAGATCTGATTACAATGATTAGAGGTTCTGTGCCCCCTCCTGATAAGAGGCCTAGGGTGGAACCTGAGCTTGGGAGTTTTGAGCAGTATTCGGATGCTTCTGAGTCTTCGGCTGAAGACTTGCAGGAGTATTCTCCTTACTCTGATTCTGATGTAGATGATTCTACTCCTTCTGCTTCTCCTCCTGAGGATTTTTCTTTTTCGGAGACTCTTCATTCCATGAGGGAGCATTTTAAATGGGAAGGCCAGGATTTCTCTGATTCCAGGAAAAGGCTTAGAGAATTTTTGTTTCTACCCCAGCATAGGCCTTTAGCTATACCTCCTGTTCTGGATGTGGTAGAGGATGTTTTTGCAGAGGCTTCTCTGAACCCTGATTCTTTGCCCCCTGCTCCAGTTAAACCGGATAGATATTATAGGGTGCCTGAAGCTCATAAGTATCTTTTTAAGAGTCCTAGGGCAGACCCAGAAACTGTTTCTCAGGGGCCTAAAGGTGTTAAGGCTTCGGTTGTTAAAAATCCTGTTCCTCCAGATAAAGAGGCAAGGGCTTTGGATAGATGGGGAAAGAAAGTGTATACTTCTTCCACTTTAGCCATGAGGGCTTTGAATTGCCAGTTTCACATGTTGAAATACCAAAATTATCTCCTTTCACAATTAAAGTCTAAGGTAGATGCTCTGGCGGAAGGTATTGAGTGTAAAGAGTTGCAGGATTTAGTTCATGTTTCTGAACAGGTGGGTAAGCATTCTTTGCAATGTGGTTTTGATGCTGTACAGGCCTCTTCGAGGGTGGCTGCCACTGGTTCGGTTCTTCACAGGCACGCCTGGCTGAGGGATCAGAATTTAGCTGAGCATGTTAAGACGAGGATTTTAGATGCTCCTTTACAATCTGATGTGTTGTTTGGTTCGCCTGTGGAAGCAGTTCTAAAGAAAATGGAAGACAAGGCTAAGTCTATGCAGACTGTTAAAGATTTTTTGCAGGTTCAGCCTCCGAAGTTTAGTAGAAATTGGCCTACTAAGGGGTGGACATATCCTGCTTATGATTCCCAGTCTAGGGGTAGGTCTAGACATGGTAGGGGAAGAGCTCAGGGTTCTTTTAGGCCTAGAACAGGGAGTTCACCTGCTCAGTCTTCTGGTGAGGGCAGGGGTCAGTCCTTTCGTAAGCAGACCCAATGACCTGCCTTTTCAGCTGCCAGAATCTTCTCGTCTGGCAGCACCCTTGGGAGGAAGGTTGGCACTTTTCAGAGAAAACTGGAGTTTAATTACCCAAGACAGATGGGTATTGGATATCATTCACCACGGTTACAGGTTTTATTTCCATACCTTGCCTCCTTTCAAAGGCATGCCAGACATTCCTCCTCAACAAAGAAAAGAGGCTCACAAGCAAATTTCTCTGTTACTCCAAATAGGGGCCATTCAGCCGGTTCCTGTGCCAGAAAGGGGCCTAGGATTTTATTCACGCCTGTTCCTAGTAACAAAAAAGGGGAACACGTGGAGACCAATTTTGGATTTATCTATCCTCAACACTTATCTGGACATTCCCAAGTTCAAAATGTTGACGTTACAACAGCTTTTACCTCTGCTGGGCAAAGATCACTGGATGGTAACTTTGGATCTCAAGGAAGCTTACCTTCATGTTCCTATCAGACTAATTTGCAGGAAGTATCTGCGTTTTCGAGCTGGAAATTCTCATTATCAGTTCTCTGCATTGCCCTTTGGCTTATCTACTGTGCCCAGAGTATTCACAAAAGTTCTGGCTCCAGTGATAGCTTGCTTCAGGCTAAAAGGAATACAAATCTATCCTTATTTGGACGACTGCCTGATTCTGGCTCAAGAAAGGGACGTGCTTCTTCAGCATTTGGAATATGTGATAGCAGTGCTAAGATGCCTAGGGTATTCTGTGAACGAAATAAAGTCCAGTCTAGTACCCTCTCAAGACATGTGCTTTCTGGGTGTGAGACTGAATACAGCAACCCAGATGGCCTTTTTAACCCCGGACAAACAAAAGAATCTTTCTCTTTACTTCCATCAACTGTCTCATCAGTCCGGGCTGACTGCAAGGACAGTCCTTCAAGCCTTAGGGTTCATGGCATCTTGTATTCTGGTGCTTCCCAATGCCAAACTGCATATGAGGAGGCTGCAATGGTATCTCAAAAATTTATGGACACAGCAATGCCAGGATTTGGACACTGTCATTCCAATAATACCTTGCATTCAAAAGGAATTTTTGTGGTGGGCTCAGGAATGTCACCTAAACAAGGGACTCTCTGTGACCCGGCCAGAGGCGAGTCAGATTCTAGCGACAGATGCCTCAGACACAGCTTGGGGAGCTCATCTGAATGGAAAGTGGATACAAGACAAGTGGCCTGCCAGACTGCAGCATCTACATATCAACATGAAGGAGATGTTGGCAGTCCAGTTTGCATTAATGGCTTTCAAGGATTTACTTCTTCCAGGGCAGGTGTTGATTCTAACAGACAACACTACTGTCATGTGGTATATCAACAAACAAGGGGGAACACATTCTTATCCTCTATGCAGGCAGGCAATGATTTTGTGGGAGACTGCGCTAAGCTTGCAACTGAATCTTCAAGCAAGGTTTCTGCCGGGAGCACAGAACTCCTTAGCAGACGTGTTAAGCAGGCAAATCATGGATCCCCACGAGTGGAAACTGGATCTTTATGTGTTTCAGAAATTGACAGTGTCATGGGGAACTCCAGACATAGATCTGTTCGCTTGTCCACTAAACCACCAGCTGCCAAAGTTTTGCACGAAAAGGTTTCATTACACAGCTTGGAAAGTGGATGCTCTTTCTTTCAGTTGGAGAAATCTTCATGTGTATGCCTTTCCACCTCTGCCTCTCCTCCCAAAGGTACTCCTAAAGGTCAGACAAGACAAGCCAAGAATGATTTTGATAGCTCCAGATTGGCCTCGGCAACACTGGTACCCATTACTGAGGAGTCTGGTAAGGAAGCCTCCATGGCCCTTACCTTTGATTCCACACCTGTTGTCTCAGAAGGACGGTCATCTACTCAATGTCAAGCTTCACTCTCTTCATCTAACAGCCTGGCATATTCTGTTTTGAGCCATAGCAGGTCTCAGCTTCCTCAACAAGTTTTGAATGTGATTATGGAAGCCAGAAGACCTAGTACAAGGAAAGTGTACGCAGAAAAATGGAAGAGATTTTTGTTTTGGTGTGCAGCAAAGGATTTGGATGTTTCAGAGCCTAATTTGAGTGTGGCTCTTCAATATCTTACTGAGTTATTGGACAAAGGTTTGTCTTTCTCTTCCATTAAGATTCATGCTGCAGCAATTTCAGCTCACTATGATTGTGACCCTCCATTGTTTTCTCATCCTTTGTTCAAGCAATTTCTTAGAGGGGCAAAGAATATAAGACCCCCACGTAGAGCTCCTACTCCTGCTTGGGACCTCAATTTTGTGTTGGAGAAACTCACTCTACAACCTTTTGAGCCTGCAGCTACGGCTGAATTGAAATATTTGTCATGGAAGACTGCTTTTTTGTTAGCCATTACCTCTGCAAGAAGGGTGTCTGAATTGCAGGCCCTTATGGCGGTGGAGCCTTTCTTGATTTTTCATAAGGATAGGGTATCTTTACGTACTAATCCTTCCTTTATGCCCAAAGTGGTTTCTAGTGTGGCTTTAAACCAAACTATTCATTTGCCTACTTTCTATGCAAATCCCCAGAATAGGGGGGAAAAGATTTTGCACACTTTAGATGTACACAGGCAGTTGCGTTATTATTTAAGCAGGACTAAGGATTTTAGGCAGTCTCAGCAGTTGTTTGTTTCTTTTGCTTTAGGTTCTCAGGGCAAGCCTGTGTCAAAGCAAACTATTTCTAAGTGGATTGGGTTTTGCATTACTTTCTGTTACTCCCATCATGGCAAGGAGGTTCCAGCTGGGATTAGGCCTCATTCCACTAGAGCTATTGCCACTTCCACAGCATTTCTAAGGGGGGTGGCAACTAAGGATATTTTGGAGGCAGCTACTTGGAGTTCAGTGCATACTTTCTCTAAGCATTACCACCTCCCTCTCTACTCTAAATCTAGGGCTGGTTTTGCCACTGCTATTTTACAGGGCATGTTGGCAGCTCCTGCTTCTTTGTGATTTGCCATCCTCCCTTACCTCTGCTTTGGGATTCTACCCAAGTGTTAGGACTGCAGCAATGTGAGATGAAGAACATAGTACAGTTTTGTACCTACCATAAATGTAGATGTTCGAAGATCCACATTGCTGCAGTCCAATTTACCCTCCCTCCTTCCCCTCTGTGTTTAGGGGTGGTTGTGTGGGTGGGATTGTACTTTTCTGATTTTGTATATATTGTATATATATTTGGTGCAGGGGTGTTTGGTGTGTTGTTGTTTTTTGGTTTGGCCTTATCTTTTTAGGGTCTTCTGACATCTGGGGCAAGAAAAGACTGAGGATATGACGTCGGTCATGCGCATTTGTACCATGACGTCCTGACGTCAGACTAGTGCGCCTTGACCGACGTCAGCCTTATACTTTGGTATTCGGGCCGACTGGGACAGCGGACTACCCAAGTGTTAGGACTGCAGCAATGTGGATCTTCGAACATCTACATTTATGGTAGGTACAAAACTGTACTTTCTTCATTCTTACTCAAATTTTGTAAAGCTTCCCATTCACATTTTGTTAAATTATATGTAATATTTTTTATTCTTAATAAATTCTCTATAAACAGATTCAATTGTGAAATTAAGCACAGATGAAAATTGCTGAATACCTTCATGGGTAAAAGGTAGAATAAACTGTTTTTACACACGACACTCAAAAGTGTCTAATTTACAATAAGCATTAATACCCCCATCATCATCTAAATCAGAAACTCAAGAAAAAAACTTTCATTCATATCTTCCTGCATATTTAAATTTCAGTTATTTAAAGAATTCACATCATTATTTTGCATAAAAAATGCATAAGATGTAGCTACCTAACAAGGCAAAAAAAAATTTTTTTTATCATATACAATCTAGGCATTACTGTTGGAATAAATTTAAGACCACGATTAAGCACTGCTATTTCATAATCATCTAATGCATATCCAGAGAGATTAATAACAGATTAATCCGTATGATGACAGTTATTCAAACCAATATCATTAATCGCACAAACAGTCTCAAAATTAATTCCATTGAACTCATTTGTACCACTGTTGTGGATGTTGCTGTCCTTCACGTGAATGTTTATCACTGGATTCATTGGTAGATGTTATGTTGTCCTATCACGCCTTCATTCTTGCTGGTTGGGTTCGTAGCCAATCCTAGGCTCCGACTCGGCCGCATACCAAAGCTTGAGAACTTCTACTAGCTCAAGGCTACAATCTATACCAGGGTGCCTAGCGACTGTTCCTCAGATCTCGTTTGCTGCTTGAAGCATCAGGATTGTCTTCGCTGGCTCAGGTTAGTAATTAATTTTATTATACATCTTTTCTCTACATTTTTGACAAAAACTTTCTATTAGAGTCTACTAATATCTTTCCTGACCAAATAGTGTGCTCATGTGTGTTGTTTTTATTACTTGGGTGTGTTCTTCGGCTGTTCTCTTTAGGGCCCCTTTTTCTTCTCCTATCCCCTTAAAGAATCCGTTTAAGTTAGAGGATTCTTTCTCCTTAACCCGTTTTTTTTTCTTATAGGGCTTCTTCCCCCTTTCTTAAGGAGTCACCATTTTAGTTAGAAGCATCTCCTCGGGTTGGAGGAGACTGTCGTTTAACTTAGAGACTTCTCCTTCTCCCACTCTTTTCTTTCATAGTTAAAAAAAAATCTCTTTATATTTGCTTCCGTACTATTGCTGTTCCAATTGTTAGTGTTATTGTTGCTGCTACTAGTTGATTTCCTTGATATTTTTGATGATGTCTAAAGAATCTGTTAAGGAGTCAAGACAATCTGGGTTTAAAAAGTGCGATTCATGCACCCAGAAAATGTCTCTAATGGATGGACACACAAGGTGTGTGTATTGTCTAGGAGCAGTCCACCTGCAGGATTCTTGCTCCATTTCTCATGGATTTAGTCCAAGGGTCCTACAAGAAAGAAAAAATAAACTCATTTTAAGGGGTTTGTTGAAAGGCCTTTTTGAAGAAGGTAATCAGGCCTCTAAATCGGACAAGACAAGAAAGTCAGCTTCATCGGCTTCGGTGTCTGAACCATCAAACAGTCACAAGGAACAAGCATCTTCAAAGCTGACGGTTATCGGTTCCGACAAACCTGGTGCTCCCTCGGTTCCATCTGAGTCCTCGGAACCATCGCAGAACCAAAAAAGGAGTCGGTCACCATTACTGGAACCAGTACGTTCGGTGCCGCAATCTCCTTTATTACAGTCTGTAGCAGGTAGTCACAGGTCATTGCACCATTCCTCTCGGTCCTCCAGAAGTTTATCGAATGATGATGTGGAGTGGGTGGTGAAGAGGTTGCTGCAGACGCAGGCCCTGGCACAAACTCTTTTGAGCCCAGCCCATCGGAACATGGAGCCGGCCACTGTATCTCAGGTGCCATCTATAACTCCTCCAATTCGGGCAAGTTTGGAGCCAGAGTGTCAGGAAGTCATTGTGCTGGAACCTTCGAAGCCAGTAATCACCCACGATGTCTTGGCTCTGATCTTGTTGATGCTGTCTTCCATCGAGGGATCTTGGAGCTGACACTCCCTGGTTGGTTCCGGGGGGGAGAGTCAAGTCAGACCCTTGTCGGAACCGACTCTCCCACTCAGTGCTTCAGCACAGGTGAGTTTGGCTCCCACATCAGCCTTGGAGCCACCCTCCTCGGCTCTGGGGAGTGCTCCCAGTCTCTCGGCCCAGGATCGTGGTGCCTTTGAGGTGATGAGGAGTGTGCTCTCCACTGTGTCTGCTCCACCTTCGGCTCCAGCCACTCTTCCTCCTAAAGGGCCAGTGTCTATTGCTTCGTCATCCCTCCATCAGCCCCAGAGTAGAGAGTCAGTAGCCCAGGAAACCTCAGTGGGTGGAACCTCCTCTTCCGACACCTCCCTAGAACATCCCCCCCAAGGAGGTCCCTCGGAAGAGACAGTGTAAGAGGAAGCACATAGACTCCCCTGAGTCTTTCACTTCTGATACCGACTTAGAGGATTCAAGAGGGTCCCCACGGTCACCCTCTGAGGATGTCTCCTTTTCTGACATAGGTTCATAGGTAGGTACTAGGCTATCTGGCCAAAGGCATTTATAAGTCGCCAGAATGTGTTGGCTTTCGCCGCCCCCTTAGATTAGTTCCCTGTGCCTCTGTCCAGCAGAGCCACTGAAGTGATCCCAGGGGTAAACTTTCTGTTTCCCATCCACTCGTCAAAGTTTCTGTTGAAGAATGTTAGCGAGGAGCTCTGCCTGATTTAGATTGGAATCTTGTTCCAAAGCATGGGAAGTCTCTGGGACAGGAATCTATCCCTCCAGTATGTCCTATTATTGTTGTTGTTGAGGTTTAGATCCCTAAAGCGTGTGGCTCAAGCAGATATGGTTTTCTTTAAGTAGAGCATGTCCATCAATTCCGGGTTGGACATGGTCTTGTATGTCAGCCAGAGATCACCTCTGAGTAGATGGTATGCAACCGAGTACAGCTGGAGTTTCTTTAGTTGAGCTGCATAGGGCATCTGTTTGAGGCCAATGATCCTCTTGGTGAGGTACTTCTGTGATCTTTCCAGCTGTTGCAGGTGTCTTGTAATGTACATCCCAAATGGGGCGTTGTACTCTATGATGTGTCTGATGAGTGATGAGTAGAGGGGCACAATGACCTATTTTGATCTGGATGCGAACCCTTTTGTGATTAGGTGGGCCACATAGAAGGATTTTCTAACCACTTTGGCAATGTGATTATCAAAGGAGAGATTACTATCTACTTGGGTCCCCAGATCCCTTATTACATCTTCCATATTTAGGGGTACTTTGTGGGTACTTTGTTTTTTTCCAATGGGGATGACTATGCACTTTTTGATATTTAGCTTGAGGCCATGATTTTGACACCAGGTATCTGCCTCAGTGAGACCCTTTTGGAGGATGTCTGTGTCAACTGGAGAGTCAATTATAGCCCCTAGTTTGCAGTCGTCTGCGAACTTGGTCATACATAGTCCTCCTATGCTTGCCTGTACCTCTGAGAAGTATATGCCAAACAGGAGGTGTCCTAAGACTGAGCCTTGGGAAATGCCACTTATAGCCGGTTTAGAGTCGGACCTAGCCCCCACAACTCTCACCATGTGGGTTCTGTCCGTGAGCCAGTTGGCAACCCATCTTGTGACGTAGGAATTTATGTTCAGGCTGGTGAGCTTGTCTATAATACCAGAATGGCGAATGGTGTCAAAAGCCTTTGCAAGGTCTAGGTAGGCTGTGTGTACCACCTTTCCCTCATCTATAGCCTTGGTAACTGTTTCAAAGAAGTCCACCAGGTTTAGGAGGCATGATCTGCCCTTAACAAAGCTGAACTGAGTAGGGTCCAGTGTTTGAAGGTTCCCAGTGTCTCTGTTAATGAGTTCCATGATGATGCGCTCCATAGCCTTGCAGACCAAGCTAGTCAGGCTTTTAGGGTGATAGTTCCCGTGGTCTGTTGTGGCTCCACCTTTGTGGAGTGGAATAACCGTTGCTGTGTGCCACTCTATGGGTACGTACCCGGTGAAGAGGCTGAGTTTGAACAGTGTGTTTAGGTGAGGGGTTAGTTAGTCTTTGAGCTCATATAGGACGCAGCATGGGACACCGTCCAGTCCCACTGATGCTGTATTTTTGGCTTTGGAGAGGGCTGTTTTAACTTGACTGTCTGTGATTTCAGGGGCTCTACATACTTCTGGTATGGTTAGGGGCCCTTTTGCGGGTGAGAGGAGGGTGAAGTTTGCACTGAACCTGTCTGCCAGGATCTTGGCGATATCAGTCAGTTCAGTGTATTTTGTGCCATTCTGCACTAACTCTGAGCAGATCTGAGCATTGCCACTTAGATTCTTGACATAGCTAAAGAATACCTTATCTTTGGAGTCCTTGGCAATTTTTCTTTTGAGGCTCGCCTTGGATGATTTTATGAGGGATCGTAATTTCTTGCTGATACTGATCAGGGATGTCTTCCCTTCTTGGGATTTTATTCTTTTCTGTACTAGTTTCCTCCTTCTACTGTATAGCTTGTTTATGGCAGGGGTCCACCAGACTGGTTTCCTTTTCTTGGAGGAGTGAGTCTTGGTTTTGCTTGGGATAGCACGATCCATGTATTCTTGTAGGTGCCCATAGAATGCATTAGTAAAGGATTTTGCAGCTTGGACAGCTTTATCGTTTAGCATGGGGGCTTTGAAACTTTCCACCTCTGTTTTAAGTAACGTGAAGTTTGCTTTTGAAAAATTTTTCACTGTAGTTTCCTTGTCCGGGGGTGAGGGCAAAATGTGGCTATCCAGAGTGATTTGTTTATGGTCAGATCTAACCCGCGAGGGGTTGACCTCCAGTGTGGAACACCGGTCGCCCATGTTAGTGATGACCAGGTCCAATAGGTTGTCACCTCTGGTGGGATTGTTGACCAGTTGATCCAGGGTGTTTGCGTTTATAAATTCTAGAAAATGTTGGGCAAGGGAGTTAGTACTTGAGTAGTTATTCTCCCAGTTAATGTTTGGGTAATTGAAATCACCCAATATCAGGGTGTTTGGTAGGACTTTTATGTTTCCCAGTGCTTCCAGAAATTTGGAATGGGGGTCCTGGGACATGGTGGGTGATCTGTAGCAAGCTGCAATTTGAATTGCAGTTTTGCCCAATGTTAGTTGCAAGTGGATGATCTCTGAAATATCGTGCTGTGCCACTAACCTAGAGGTGTGGGCATCCTTGATGAATATGGATATGCCCCCGACTTTTGTATTTTGGTCCGGGTTCTGTGGCTGAAATGTATGGTATGAGTTGTAGCTTGGTAGTGCTGGGGTGCTCTCTGGAGCCTTAAACCAGGTTTCTGTTACTGCACATATATCGATTTTCTCCATACTGAGGCATGCCTCGAGTGCGTGCATTTTGAGGTTTAGACTTCTGGCATTGAGTAGAATTACCCTCAGTTTTTTGTTACATCCTAGAGATCCTTAAGCAGCGGGGCAGTTGGAAATTCCTCTTCCCGTCTGAGGATGAGTTAGTATACCTGGAGGCATTTGGCTGTCATCTCTCCACCTCTTGGATGTCTCCGCCCTTCAACCCACTCCTGGGTGTTGTGATTCGAAAGGTGTGGGGCTCTCTGGAGTCAGTGGACCCCATTCCGAGGAGGCCAAATAAATTCATTATGGCCCCAGAGGATAGACAATACTTAACAAAGGGAGTTCCAGTAAATGTGATGGTGGTGGCAGCGGCCACAAAGGAGTTAGCTGAAACTTCTGCATCTGTCCATCCACCCAACAAGGAGTCTCATACAATGAACAGATATGGGAAGCGTATCTTCTCCTCAGCGGCCTTTACCCTGCAATCGCTGAATTACTTATCACATTTCACCCAACTTCAGTGGGATCTCCTGAAAGAGCTAGGAGATACCCTACAAGGTGCTACAGCCCAGGTTTTATCAGATAAGATAAATTCCCAGCTTGTGACCTTAACCTCGATTACGAATTCCTCCATGAGCCTCATTTCCTACGCAGCCTATCAAGTGAGCAGGGCAGCAGGCACAGGAATAGCTCTTAGGAGACATTCCTGGATGCGCCTTTGCTGAACCCTTCAGATCTTCCTTTATTTATGCCCCTTTTAATGGCTCATCCTTGTTCGGGCCAAAAGTAAAAGGGATTCTCACCAGGAGCCAACAAGATGGCAAGACTCTATCTGCCGTCAGAGTACGTATTTCTGCCCCTACCAGATCTTATCTTAAAGGTCAAAAGAGCTGAAAAATGTGGCTCTGGAAGTCCAAAGGAGCCTTGTCGGATGCTCGTGGTGATCCTTCCCCCAGGGGCAGAGGGTGGAATAACAATGGAAGACGCTGTCCACATGGCAGAGGGGGTGCACAAAACCAGGGCGACAGAGATATGTTCTCCGGTTGGCCCTTCCAGCGCTCCTGAAAGGAGGCCCAACTGTCCACCCCTGGAGGCAGTCGGGGGAAGACTATCACTGTACCCAGAAGCTGGTTACAGTTGACTCAAAACAAATGGGTACAATCCATTATATCCAGAGGATACAACATTCCTTTCCACTGTCTACCTTGTCCGTCAAAGTCTATCCCAAACATTCCACCCAGTCAAAGGGATCAAACAACCCTAGAAATTCAAAGATTACTAGAAAAAGAGTCATCGAAGAAGTCCCCGCAGACCAGATCAGATCCGAAATTTACTCAAGGTTCTTTTTATTTCCAAAAAAGACAGGAGACTGGAGACCAATATTGGATCTCAGCAGACTAAACAAGTCGGTAAAAAAAGCAAAATTCTAGATGGTAACACTGCAGTCTATACTCCCTTTTGTGAGACAAGACAACTGGATGTGCTCTCTAGATCTTCAGGATGCGTACTACCACATAAAAATGGACAGGTGCTCCAGAAGATTTCTACGCTTCCGGCTGGGAGCCAGTCATTATCAATTCAGAACTCTGCCGTTTGGTCTCACTACAGCCCCCAGAGTTTTTACTAAATGCATGGCAGTAGTCACGACTTATTTGAGACGTTAAGGATTCCAGGTATTTCCAGATATAGATGACTGTCTCCTGACTGCCACCACCAAGCACCTACTAATCAGAGCAAGGGACGCCACCATCCATCTCTACTCAGACCTAGGCATTACTATAAGTACAGAAAAATCTGCCTTGTTGCCATCACAGCGTATTACCTTTATAGGTGCAGAATTAAACACTAACGACATGGTAGCAAAATTGCCTTAAGAGAGAATGCAAACGCTATGCAGTCAAGTATCTAACCTAATCAGGAAGAAAAAGGCACAAGCAAAATTCGTCCTCAAGGTCTTAGTCTCAGTGGCAGCAGCTGTAACACTAGTCCCACTGGCATGACTACACATGCGGATATTACAGTGGCTACTCTTCGCTCAATGGTCCATACAGGAGTTACCCATGTCTCACAAGATTCTCATTACAGATTCCTGCAAGAGGGACCTAGTATGGTGGCTTCAGTCCACTCAGGTAACGATGGGCAGACCGTGTGTGCTTCACCAACCTGTCACTACAGTAACCACGAACGCAGATGGGGGGGGCATTATCTGGGACAGATTGTCCAAGGGGTTTGGAAAGATCACGAGTACCATTTGCACATCAGTGTCCTAGAAATGAGGTTAGTGCTTCTGGCGTTGCAAGCATTTCAGAACTCTCTTCCCATGGTGACTATTGCAGTTCAAACAAACAATATGTCGGTGGTATGGTACATCAACAAACAAGGGGGAACCGGATCCTATCCCCCATATCAAGAGGCCCAGAGAGTTTGGCAATAAGCAATTTCTTCTCATCGCTTTCTGACAGCAATGCACATCCTGGGAAAATCCAACATAATAGCAGACAGGGTAAGCAGAATAATTCTCGTGCCTCACGAGTGGTCCCTGAATCAGGAAGTTGCGAATCAAATCTTTCGCAGATGGGGTCAGCCTTGCTGCGACCTTTTTGCCACTCCATTCAATGCCAAATGCAGCAACTACTTTGCTTTCATTTCCCCTCTGGGAGAGTCAACGAGGGATGCACTAGTCCACGATTGGCCCCCAGGACTTCTTTATGCCTTTCCCTCATTTCCATTGATTCCGAAGGTGATTCAGAAAGCCAAGTTGTTGAGTCGCAGGTTAATTCTCGTTGCTTCTTACTGGCTTCATCAGATATGGTTCCCATTCCTTTGGCCCCACCTTCAGGAGGACCTGTGGATCCTTGACCCAGTGCCGGATCTTCTGATGCATCAGTCAGGAATGCTCCATTCCGCTCTTCAGAGCCTCAAGCTGACAGCTTGATTACTCCACTTTCAATCTTAGCCAGGCTTCCAGAATTATCCCCTGCAGTATGCCACATTGTGGTTTCCTCACACGAAAAGACCACTAGGAAACTTTACGCAAACAAATGGAGGAGGTTCTCTTGTTGAGCGGACTAAAAAACACATAGATCCCTTTGCAGCCCCTATACCTGCAATTTTGGACTTTTTAACAGAAGTCTTTAATCAAGGGGCAGCGGCAGCCACTACACTAGTACAATTAGCCACCATATCAAATTATTATGTGGGAGACCTCGGATCCAATGTAATGTCCCATAGATTATGCAAAGCTTTCCTCAGAGGCACTTTTCTATTAAGACCACCCTTACGAAAACATCCTCCTCCATGGGACCTAAATTTAGTAATGTGAAGTTGTTCTATCGCGCTGTTCATTCTTACAGATGGGTTCAGAGCCGATCTGTGGCTCCAAGTCGGCCTACTACAAAGCTCGAGGTCTTTAGATAGCTCAAGGCCAAGTCCCTATCCCATAACGCACCTAGAGTTACCTCAGATCTAGTTCGCCGCTGCAATATATAGGAGGTTCTCGCTAGCTCAGGCCAGTAAAAACTTTTTTTCTTCAAAATATATTATAATATTGATAAAAATTCTTTGATATTTAGCTTTAGATACTTAGAATAGCTTATTGTGTAGTTTCCCTTCCCTTGGTGTGCCTTTTTCTCTATCAGTAATTAGCTCTTTTGGCCTCTTTATTTAGGCCTTGTGACTTTCTGACACAGTTGGTATATTTAGCCTTTAGAATTTAAATTGTGTGCTTAGAAGAGTGACCTTTCTGTCACAGTTTAGTATATTTAGTGTTTAGAATTTTGGATAGTGACTTTTCTGTCACAACTTTAATATATTACTATTTAGAGTTTTGATTAGTGACTTTCTGTCACAGCTTTGATAGAGTTTACATAAATAGTTTAGACTGTTTATTATTTTAGCCCATAGTTTTTACAAGGGCTTATTTGATATTTCTTGTTTGCTATTTCTTGTTTGAGTGTGTCTAGTTTTTACAGCACCCCAAACACATATGCTAATTTGGTTGCCCACTATTGGGAGAAAAAAACTACCTCTTTAACAGTAAATATTATACTAGCATTTTATTATATAAGAGGTTTGTGGACGACATACATCTTTTGTGGAATGGCACTCTAAATGAATTAAAATAATTTGTTTGATATTTGGAATCCACTACTGAATTTCTAAAATTTACCATAGATTATTCTAGTTCTAGTGTGAATTTTTTGGATATCACCATTAAGAAAAATGAACAAGGCAATTTATCAACTATTTTATATAGAAAAACATGTTGGAAAAATATGCTATTACACTATAACAGTATGCATCCTAGGCATGTTTTTCCTAATATTGTAAAAAGTCAATTTACAAGGTTATACAAATTATGTAAAGAACCCAGAGAATTAAAACAACAAGCTAATATTCTGGAAGGCCTATTTAGAGATAGAGGCTATAATAATAGCATCATTAAAGAAATTAGGACATCAATACTTGATAGACCCCATACAGAATGTACACAGAAATGGACCGGCCATAAGGGCAACCATAAATATAAATCTAAGAACCAACATAAAGTAACTTTTATCACCAGATATGCGAGTGATAACAAAGAAATTACCAGAATTATAACAAAGAATTGGCATATCCTTATGGCTGATCTGGATATAAGTAAAATTTTGGATAAAAGACCTAGGTTTACATATAGAAACAGCAAAAGTCTAAAGATAATTCTGTGTGTTGAGCATAATAGAAAAGAAGAGGATCCTAAACTTTTCAAATGGTCTAAAATGATAGGAACTTTTCCATGTGGTAGATGTAATATGTGTCCTATGATCATAAAAGATCAGATATTTAAACATCCTAGCTCAAACTATAGGTTTGAACCCAGGTTTTATGCCTCTTGTGACAGCACAAATTTGATATGCCTTGCCAATTGCGACACATGTCAGGCATTTTATATAGGTATGACTACCAGGAGACTAAAGGATAGAATATATAACCACATGTATGACATTAAGAAATCCAACCAGAAAAATGCTTTAGCCAAGCATTGCTCAGCATCCACAGGACATAGCTTTAGATTCAGGGTAATCCAGATAATCCCCATTAATAAGAGAGGAGGCAATAACACAAATTATTTAGAAAAAGTGGTATTGGAATGGATATTAAAACAAAAAGCACATCAAGAACCAGGTTTGAATCAATTTATCACAATTAAACCCATATTAGAATCACGCAGTCTGAAATAAAAAACGTCAATTACATATTTTAGGTTCATAGGTCAGTACTAAGCTAACTGCCCTTGCGAGCCATTGTAAGCCTTGCCAATTATCCCTTGTGAGACTCAAACTCTGCACCTTGTGTTTTTAAGACAACCACCTTAACCATTAGGCCACCCTCCCAACCCAAAATAGTCTTTATATTCATATATTAGTACTAGGCTAACTGCCCTTGCGAGCCATTTTAAACCTAGCCAATTATCCCTTGTGAGACTCAAACCTTGCACCTTGTGTTTGTAAGGCAAACACCTTAACCATTAGGCCACCCTCCCATATACATCCTATCTGTTCTTTTCATGTGTTTACTCTAGTTACCATGAACCCATATTTTCTCAACATACTCATACATATTTCATTTAATTTTATTTTATTTTATTTGATTCCATTTCACATGACTTAGCTAATACATATTTTATTTTTATTCTTATACACATTTTTATATAATTTTATACAGCGTCTGTACTACATATTTTCACGATGTCATATATTTATATATATATTTATGTCTTATATACACTCTACCTCATAATATATATATATATATATATTTTTTTTTTTTTGTCATCTCATACAAAAGTTTCCTCATTTATATTTATTTTGTGGATTTTGTTATTGAAATGACAATATATAGACTGATTTTATTGATATATTTTTGCTATAGAGTTATATTAATATATATTAAGATAATTGATTAATTGAATGATAAATAATTACACCATACTATTTAAATGCAAGCAGTCACTTTGATTAATTAGATCTGATGAAGCGTACCAGACGAGTACGCGAAAGCGCTTATCTGTTTTTAACTTAATAAATTATTTTTATGTCTTTTTCGTGGTAGTCCGACTAAGTCTTTTTGATAATAGTTTACATAAATAGTTTAGACTGTTTACTATTTTAGCCCATAGTTTTTACAAGGGCTTATTTGATATTTCTTGTTTGCTATTTCTTGTTTGGGTGTGTCTAGTTTTTACAGCACCCTATTGATATTGTGTGTTACAGTATGGCTGACCAAGACAAAGACAAACACCCTAAATCAGGGTATAAGAAATGTCCCAAATGTGGGCAGAAAACGTCTGCCACTGACAGTCATGTGAATTGTGTTTATTGTTTGGGAGCATTCCATCTCCAGGAAAGCTGCTTTATCTGTCATTCTTTCTCTTCTGGGGTTCTCCTGTAGAGAAAGAGAAAGTTAATCAGCAGAGGTTTACTTAAACCTTCCTTTCTAGAAGCTTTGAGTGACCAGGACGGCTCCAGCAAGACCTCAAAGTCTTCTAAGTCTTCTACTTCTGAGGTAAAGAAATCAAAAAAATCTTCGCCATCGGTTCCACAGACCTCGGAGCCGACCATCTTGTCCTTTTGGAACCAGTATCCGAAGTGCCTAAGTCTCCATTCCTGCAATCTGTACCTCCTTCTATCCACTCATCTCGGTCTTCGATTAGCCTTTCCGATTTGGATGTGGATCATGTGGTGGAGAAGCTTTTACAGTCATCGGCCTTTGCTAAATTCTTATTGGCTCCGACCCAAACAGTTTTGTAACCGAAGATCCTTGTACCATCTACTACTCTTCCTCCTCCGAGCCATATCGGTCTTTCAGAGCCGGAGGAGTCATACTTGATGATCGTTGAGCCTTCGGAGCCAACGCCTGCTCCAGTGTCTTCGGCTCTGTTTACTCTGACATTCTCAGCACCGATTGAGGAATCTAGGAGCTGACACTCTCTGGTCGGGTCCAGGGAGGATAGTCGGACCAACGTGACGGTTCCCACTCTGCCTCTCGGGGCTTTGGCTTTCATGAGCTTGGCTCCTACCTCTGGCTCGGAGCCCACTGTCCCAGTGCCTCGGGTATCAACAGTTTCCTACAATCCGTCGGCCCCTTCTCATCTGAGCAGAGGTGCCTTCAAAGCCATGAGGAAAGTTATGTCTCCTAAGACATCTTCATCTTCAGGTCTGACTACCTCCTCCCCAAAAGCGCCTGTGTCTGCTTCTGCTTCACAGATCCTTGCCAGGCATAGAGACCCAGAGCCTCAGGAAGCCCCATTGGGTGGCCCCTGCTCTTCTGAGACCTCACAGGAAGCCCTGAATGATGAGGTTCCCAGGAAGAGAATCTGTAAGAGGAAGCATTTAGACTCCCCACAGGAGCCCCTCACATCCGATAACAACTTGGATGAATCAGAAGGGTCCCCACAGTCCCCCTCTGAGGACATCTCATGTGCTGAGATATAAGAAATCCTTAGGTAGAGGGGTGACTGGCAGTCCACCAACCCTACTGAAGATGAGTCGGTTCTCCTGAAGGCTTTTGGGTCTCAGCTCTCCACATCTTGGGTGTCTCCGCCCTTCATTGAGCTTATGCAGCTGGTCTCACAAAGGGCATGAGAGTCTCTGGACTCCATGGAGCCTGTCCCTAGGAGGCCTAATAAATTTATTTCTGCCCCCCAAGACAAATCTTTTCTTACTAAAGGTGTGCCAGTTGATGCCATGGTGGTGGCAGCATCCACCAAAAAGGACATTTTAGAAACTTCCTCTTCTATCCATCCTCCTAACAGAGATTCTGAGAAAATGGATAGATATGGGAAGCGCACATACAGTTCAGCAACTTTTGCACTGCTTTCGCTCAACTATCTAACGCATTTTACTAGACTGCAAAGAGATCTCTTAAAAGAGCTTGGAGATACTCTTCAGGGTACAATAGCTGCAGGAGCTTCAGATAAAGTTGCCTCCCAGCTTGCTACCCTGAACTCCATAGTAAACTCGTCCATGAGCCTCATTTCATATGCAGCTGATGGAGCGAGCAGGGCAACGGGTACAGGAATTGCTCTTAGGAGACACTACTGGATGCATCTTGTGCTCCTTCTCGGAGCCCTTTAAGTCATCCTTTGTAAATACCCCTTTTGATGGCTCGTCCCTTTTCAGGCCCAACGTTAAGGTTAATTTTGACCAGGTGTGAGCAGGAAGGAAAGACTCTGTCTGCTGTCGGAGTCCATTTTTCCACCTCTACCAGACCCTACCCCAAGGGTCAAAGGGGAGGAAAGATGTGGTTCCGCAAAGCCCAAGGAGACTTTCAGGACACACATGGTGAACCCCCCCCTCCAGGAGCAGATGAGGGGCAATAATGGAAGACACTGCCCTCGCAGCAGAGAGGGTCCGCAAAACCAGGGCGACAGAGATCAGTTCTTTGGGAAGCCCTATTAGCACTCCTGAAAGGAGGCCTGGCTGTCCTACTCTGGAGGCAGTCAGGGGTCGCTTATCTTTGTATCCAGATGCCTGGCTCAAAATAATAAACGACAACTGGATAGAAAATATCATTTCCAGAGGATATTTTATTCCTTTCGCCACACCCCCTCCACTGACAAGAAAAATCACGGACGTTCCACCCAGTTTCAGGGAACAGGCAACAATAGAGGTCCGATCGTTGCTAACAAAAAGAGTCATCCAACCAGTCCCAGCAGACCAGATAGGATCCAGAAATTTCTCAAGATTCTTATTAGTTCCAAAAAAGACAGGGGACTGGCGACCTATAGTGGACCTCAGCAGACTAAACAGATCTGTCAAGAAAGAGAAGTTTTGGATGGTCACGCTTCAGTCAATACTTCCCTTTTTAGGGAAAGATAGTTCGATGTGCTCAATAGATCTTCAGGATGCGTACTACCACATAAAAATGGCCAGACCATCTAGGGATCATCTGCACTTCCGGCTGGGAGCCAATCATTACCAGTTTCGAGCCCTGCCCTTTGGTCTCACTACAGCCCCCAGAGTGTTCACCAAATGCATGGCAGTGGTCATGGCTCACCTGAGACGTTTAGGATTCCAGGTGTTTCTGTACCTAGACGATTGGCTCCTCACCACCACCACTAAGCATCAACTCATACGAGCTAGGGACACCACTCTTTCACTTTTCAGCCAGCTGGGCATTACAATAAACTCAGGAAAATCTGCCTTGTCGTCATTGCAACATACCATTTTTATTGGAGCACAATTGGACACCACCATCACCACTCTGAGACTTCCAGCAGAAAGAGTCTAATTACTCCGTCAGCAGGTCCGCAATATCATATCCAAAAACAAGGCTCCAGCATCAGAAGTACTAAAATTATTAGGCATGATGGCAGCTGCAATATTAGCCCTACTGTTAGGTCGCATGCACATGCGGATTCTGCAGTGGCTGTTGTTCACTCAATGGTCTTACCAAGAGCTTCCAATGTCTCATCTTATAATGATCACAAACACTTGCAAAAAGGATCTTCAGTGGTGGTTGACCTCTCTTCATGTCACAATAGGTTTTGTTCTACCTCCACCAGCGACCACAGTGACCACAGACACTTCCCTGATGGGGGGGGGGCATTTTCAGGGAAGAACAGCCCAAGGCACATGGACCGATTAAGAGACACATCTGCATATTAATTTCTTAAAGATGAGAGTGGTACTTTTAGTGTTGCAGTACTTCCAGGACTCTCTTCCTCTGGGTACAGTTGCGATTCAACTAAACAACTATGGCGTCACTGCTTAATGAATCAATAGCAACACTAATAACACACCAAATATTTTATTAAAGCTTTCGGGTCTACATCCTTCATCAGTACAAATCAACTACTGACATTCAACATTTAAATAGGAGATAAAAGTATATCACATGTTTCAGCCAACCTATCAAACATTTAGCAATCAAATCTTAAAGGAACATATAAATAACTTTTAAAATATATATATATATATAGATACTATTAAAATACATAACAAAACATCCATTTATAAACTCTTACTAAAAACATATTATTTAAAATAATACATTCATAACATATGTATATATATATATATATATATATATATATATATATATAAAACATAATACATACATAAAACTTTATATTCTTTCTCTCCGTTTTTTCATCAAAACTGGTTTCAAACTAACAGCATTATTTAAGCCAGGAGCATGATCTGCCTGTAATTTAATGATCCATCCATACAGTTGCGATTCAGACAGACAACATGTCAGTGGTCTGGTACTTGAATAAACAAGGAGGAACCAGGTCCTACTCCCCTTTGTCGTGAGACCGTAAGAGTATGGCAGTGGGCTATAACCACCCAGCACTTTCTGTTAGCAAAGCACATCCCAGGGAAATCCAACATGATAGCAGACAAGCTGAGCAGAGCAATTTTGTTGCCTCACGAGTGGTTCCTCAAGAAAGAAAGAAAAATAGCAGACAGGATATTCCACATGTGGGGCCAGCCTTGCTGCGACCTTTTCGCCAACCACATGAACATGAAATGCAGAAGCTACTTTGCCCTGATTTCCCCTCTGGGAGAAGCCCCAAGGGACGCACTCACACATGATTGGCCTCCGGGTCTCCTCTATGCATTCACACTAATCCCGTTGATACCCAAAGTACTACAGAAAGCAAAAGCCCCGGAAAGGACCATCATTCTAATAGCCCCTCATTGGCCTCATCAGATTTGGTTCCCCTTCCTTCAACTTCATCAATTGGAGGACCCCTGGATTCTGGACCCAGTTCCAGATCTTCTGATGCACTCGTCGAGGAACTTCATCCCTCTCTTCAGTCCCTGAAGCTGACAGCTTGGTTGCTCCAATTCCCATCATAGCCAGGTTCCATAACCTTTCTAATGAGATGAAGCAAATTCTAATATCCTCTCGTAAATCCTCTATGAGGAAGCTATACCTTAGCAAATGGAAAAAATTTTGTATATGTGCCTCTCAAAACAACATTGATCCCTACCTAGCCCTTATGGCCTCTATACTAGAGTTCTTGACCATGATTTTCAACAAAGGAGCTGCGGCAGCAACAATTTGTGTTCAACTTGCTATCTCTAATTTTCACCTTGGATTTGAAGGATTGAACCTAATGTCACAGAAAGTATCCAAAGCCTTTCTCAAAGGGACCTTTCATCTCAGACCACCTGTGAAATCTCCGTATACCCCATGGAATCTAAATGTTATGCTTTCTCGCATTATGCTCCCTCCATTCGAACCAGCTTCCTCATGTGATTTGAAATATTTGCCATGGAAGACTATCTTTTTAGTAGTTATAACTTCTGCCTGCAGAGTGTCAGAGCTTCAAGCCTTGTGCATTAAACTTCCTTATTTGATTTTCCATGCTGACAGAGTCTCACTGTGAACTAATCCCTCCTTTTACCTAAAGTCTGTACTGAACCTAACCTTAATCGATTATTGAGTTCCCAGTATTCTTCCCCAATCACTCCAACAGCTTAGAATATATGCTGCACAAACTTGATGTTCATAGACAGCTCAGATTTTACTTGGATAGAACAAAAGACTTTGGGAAATCTGTACAGCTTTTCGTTTCCTTTTCAGATTCCAGAAAAGGTATGCCAGTGGCCAAACAACTCTGCCTAAGTGGTTATCCGATTGTATCACATTTGCTTATTCAGCTGCTAATATGCCCTTACAACAAAAAAATGAAGGCTCATTCTACCAGAGCAGTCTCTACATTTTCTGCCTTTTCTGCCAGACTTCCTATAGATAATATTTGTGCAGCAGTCACTTGGTCAAGACCTCATACCTTTATCACTCATTACAAAGTTGACAGGGCCTCTTTTGGGTCTACTGTCCTGAAAAACATACTCTCGTGAGCCACCTGAGATAGATGGTGCTTGGGACACTACCTATCAGTAAAGAATGAATGGCGAAATAGAACAACTTCACATAAAGAAGTTATGTACTTACCATAACATTTTGTGTGAGTTCTTCATCTCGCCTTCATTCTTACTTACCATCCTCCTACCCCCCTCCAGGGTTTTTCGAAGACCGAGATGCTGGATTCTTCCTAATTGCTCAACCCTTCTATAACTTTCTCTTATAGAGTGATAGAATGACACATGATATTATTATACGCAGCAAACAAGATCTGAGGTAACTCTAGGTGCATCATGGGATAGGGACTTGGCCTCATGCTATCTGAAGACCTCGAGCTTTGTAGTAGGCCGACTCGGAGTCAAGGATCGGCTCCGAACCCATCCGTAAGAATGAAGACGAGATGAACAACTCACATGGAACATTATGGTAAGTACATAACTTCTTTATGTGAAGTTGTTCTATTTCGCCGTTCATGCTTTACTAATGGGTAGCGTCCCAAGCACCATCAACCTTGGCTGGCTCACGAGAGAATATTTATCAGGACCGTGGATCTAAGGGATTGCATAACTTCTTTTTATCATCCTTGATCTTTCTTCCCTTCGAACCAGCATCCTCCTGTTCACTAAAATTTTTATCTTGGAAAACAATCTTTTTGACAGCGATTACTTCAGCTAGGAGAGTTTCAGAGTTGCAACCTTTGTCTATTCGCCCTCCCTATTTGATTTTCCACAAAGATAGAGTTTCCCTCAGAACAAATCCTTCCTTCTTACCAAAAGTTTGTTCTAAAGTGAATTTAAACCAATCTGTAGAATTGCTTGTGTTTTTTCCTAGCTATAGCAACAAGGCAGAATATAAGCTTCACTAACTGGATGTGCATGGACAATTGCATTTTTACTTGCATAGGACCAAAGATTTCAGAAATTCAGACCAGTTGTTTGTTTCCTATTCAGAAAATAAAAAAGGCATGGCAGACTCAAAAGTTACTTTGTCCAAATGGCTTACTGAGACCATAACCTATGTCTATCATTCTCATAATAAAGAACCGCCAGGGAAAGTTAAAGGGCATTCAACTAGAGTGGTGTCTACTTCCATTGTCTTTCAGTCCAGACTCCTATTGCATTCAGTTTGTGCTGCTGCTACTTGGTTTAATCCTCACACCTTTATCTCTCATTACAAAGTAGATATGGCCTCCCGGAACAGGGCATCCTTAAGTTCCACTGTCCTGAAGAGTTTATTCCCTTGAGCCACCCAAGAAAAAAGTGCTGGGGACTCTGTCCCAACCAGCAAGAATGAAGCTGAGATAGGACAACATAACATAAAGAAGTTATGTACTTACCATAACATTCCATGTTTGTTGTCCAGTATCTCGCTTTCATTCTTGCGTCCCACCATCCATTCCCCCTCCTGGAAGACCTAGAGGACTTTACAATTGGCAAATATGGTCTGATTTCTTTCTTGCCTCTTTATCTTTATGACCAATATATTTCATAGAAATTTATTTTCTGCACGTTAGCATACTCTAGGGAGTAGTCTCTCAAATGAGATCTGGGGAACAGCCGCTAGGCATCATGGGACAGATTGTTGTCTCGAGCCAATAGAAGTTTTCGAGCTTTGGTATGCGGCCGAGTCGGAACCGAGGATCAGCTCCGACCCTAACCAGCAAAAATGAAGGCGAGATACTGGACAACAAACATGGAACGTTATAGTGAGTACATAACTTCTTTTTCTCTACCTTTTATTTCCTACCCACTAATCTTCTCTCTGTTTTTTTACTATCATCAAAACTAAATTACTTTGAAGTGAGCTTTGGCAGTAGCATCAGATTTGTGTATTCCCCAGGCCTCCTGCCTCTCTTAATCTCCACTACTTGACTCTCTGACAACCCATATCTTTGGAACCCCAGGTTTCTCTGCATTCAGGGGCCCTCCTTTTCTTCTGTGTCTTTTCCTGCTTTTCCTTACAAGGAGGAACATGATAAGAGCGAGTGCAGGAGGAAGTACTTGTATTCCCCTGACAAATCCCTCACCAAGCACATCAACCTCAATGAAGAAGAAGGCTCCCTCAAATCTCCATGATGATATTTCTTTTAGCACTTTACTGGATTTGTTGAAGCACAGAAACCCTTTCCCCAGAGGAATTATGGATGCCTTCAGCTTGGTCCCATCCACATCGTGGATGACCCCTTCCAGGCACCCTTATGGACCTGGTGTCATGGAAGGCTTGGAATGAATCCAGTGGTGGAACCAAGACAGACCTCACTGGAGTAAGGATCCAACCAACAGATCCAACCAACAGGGAATCACAGGCTCTAGACTGCTTGGGAAAGCTCACCTAAGCTTCAACCACCTTTGCTTTATGTGTGCATAGCTACCTTGCCCATTTGATGAGGTTTCATTGAAACCTTGTAGCTGAAGTGTCAAAGGTGGTAAGAATCAGCAGCCTCTGGAGGCAAAGGAGACTGAAGTCTCAATTGTCAATCATGCAGTCAGTAACAAATCTCCATGATGCTTTTGTCCAAAGTGACCAATGGGATGCCCCATGCAACATGCACTGGCATCGCCACACACTGTTACGCCTGGATGCAGTTATGGAATTTTGCAGATTGTTTTAAAGCATCCTTGTCAATGCTTCTTTTGATGGCTATTCCCTGTTTGGCTCAGAGGTCCAAGAGATTATCTAGGATTGAACAGGGTGGAAAATGCTGTTTGCCATTGGAGTGCATTCTGCCAATCATCAGCAGTCTTTCTCTAGGAACCAGAAGGAAGGCAGGTGTGTTTTTTTTTCCATAAACAGCAGCAGCCTTTCCAGGACACTCCTAGTTTAGGTTTCTGTCCTCCAAGGCAGAGGGGAAAATATAATGGATGGCAGTCGGCAGAACCAGGTTTTCCATGGGGCTTTTTCCTGGGAGACTTTTCTAGTGCCCATGAAAGGTCGCCCAACTAATGTGCTCTGGAGGCAGTTAGGAGTCACTTGGCTCTCCACCAAAAAGCTTGGGAGGCCATCACCTCAGATGCATGGATGTTGAGAGTTGTTTCCAGAGGTCATACAATTCCCTTTTTGTTTACCCTAAAACACTCCCAAAAATCTGTTTCAAACACACTTGTTCTTCTTTCGGCTTTTCCCAGTTAGGGGTTGCCACAGTGGAACTCTGGTCTGCTAATGATTGGCAGTAGATTTTTATGGTGCCGAGGTGCCAGCTCAACGCCCAACCTTCAATGAAGGCACGCCCATCCACGCATGTCTTTCAAATGCCACTTGACCGGAGGGAGGACATGCAGACTCCACACAAAAGGCAGTCCAGCCGAGAATCGAACGGGAGAACCTCTTGCTGTGAGGCGACAATACTACCGCTGCACCACCACGGCTTACCAGAAAAGGAATGCAGCAGTCAAAATTCAGAACCTGCTGGTCAGCTGAGTAATCCAAGAGGTCCCACCAGTCCAGTGAGGATTTGGAGTCTGTTCCAGATTCTTTTTGGTGCCAAAGAAAAAACAAGGACCGCAGACCAATTTTAGATCTCAGCTAGCTGAACTGTTTTGTCAAGCAGACTAAATTCCAGATGGCATTGCGTTGCACTGTACCTCTCCTGAGGAAAGATGATTGGATCTCAAGGATGCCTGCCATCATATAAAGATAGGGAGGAGCTCCAGGAGATTCCAGTGCTTTCAAGTGGAGGTCAGTCATTACCCATTTTGGGCTCTGCCCTTAGGTCTCACCACAGCTTCCCAAGTATTCAGGAAATGCATGACAGTAATGGCAGTCGGGCTCAGGCTGCAGGGATCCCAGGGCTTCTCTTACCTGGACAATTGGCTCCTCACTGCTTCCACGAAGGCATCCATAATCAAAGCCGAGACTCTTTACTCCAGATGTATATGTCCTTTGGATTAAGAGTGAATTACAAAAAATCCACCCTGAAATTACTTCATGTGTTGGAATTTATCAACTACAATTTGAATATGGTCACTCAGGTTGCAAAACAACCATTATCAAGACTGAATTATCTTTGCCTCCAGGCTTCTCACATACTGTGGGTTCATAAAACCTTTGCAGCATCAGTACTTCATCTCCTTGAGCATATGGCAGCTTCTGTTTGTCTCGTTCCTTTCACAAGATTCCACATGACAGTTTTACAGTGGACTCTAGCAGTTCAATAATCCTGTCTATCACATACTTTGGCCTTCTCAGTGGCACTAACAAAGTCTGTTGTCATCACATTCATTGGTGGTTGGAGTCAGTGCTGGTCATGACAGGATGACCTTTTGTTCTTACCCAAACCCAGGCCATGGTCATGATGGGTGCTTCCTTTCTGGGATAGGGGTGGGGCATTTCAAGGGAAGGACTGTCCAAGGGACCCAGACAAAGTACGAGGGACAGTCACCTAGGGAGACTCTTCTGCATGCTTTGCCCTCATATCTTCTTTATACATATCCCTCTATGCCCCTGATAATCAAGTTTCTTCAGAAGGCAGCCTCCTGCATATTGACTGTAACACCCATTGCCCAATTTTGGCCCCAGCAAGTCTGGTTCTTCTTTCTTTGTTATTTCTTTGGTCTCACCTACTTCACCCTCCCTGGATGTTGGATCTGTTCCATCTCATTTCTCATCCTGTGGGATTACAACTTCCAAATCTTCATTCACTCAAGCAACGGTATGATCTAATATTGTCTTTTTCATCCATTCCTCAACTTTTGGGTTTCGGATCCAACCTCAAATCTGACTTTGGGCACTTCTCAGACTTTGGATCTGTAGCTTAAGCTCATTCTCTTACACATAATCTTCTTTCAAACCCAAAATTAACTCAGATCTCATTTGCCACTTTCAGTGAACAGATGTGGTTTCTCCATGGCTCAAGCCTTTTTTGAGAGATAAGTCATTTTTTTTGCTTAAGGCTACCCTCTTTTGTCAGGGTCCGTTCATTTCTTCCTTTCGCTCTCTCTCTTTTTCCTCCTGCCTCCCCTATAGTATAAAACAAGTTTCTAGATATATTGTTGCTGTTGGTTGTTTTTTCTTTCCTAGGCATAGTCCCCTTATTTCCCTTTTTCTTCCTCTACTCATTAGAGCAATCTTAGTACAATTGTAGGTATTTTCTTTTCCAACTTTGTGGGAATTTCTCTTACCATTGTTGGTATTCTGCCTGTTGTTCTCTAGTTTTCACTGTGTATTTGTTTTTCTTTCAGGGTTGTGTCAGCTTTCTTTGCAGGATGTCAGACAAGCCTACTGGTTTTAAGAAATGTTCATCATATGAGTACAAAATACTCAAATCGGATGCCCACTCTGAGTGTGTATATTGTATTTGGGATGCTCATCTTGAGGTCTAGTGTGACATTTGTTCCAGCTTAACAACAGGGCCTTGATTGAATGCAGGAACAAACTTATTCTCAAATGTTTACTGCCTGCTTTTTCTTCTTCTTCCTCAGTATCTTCTGCTACTAAATCTGCAGAAAAATCTCAAGGGGAGAAAGGTGATAAGATCAAAGAAAAATCAAAGGAAAAGTCTAAAGAGTCAAGGCAGCACTCCCCTAAATACTGTCCTCACTGGGTGCTGACTTTGGCTCTGCTCCCTGAAGATAACCAAAGTTTTGGATCCGTCAACCTCTTCAGATCCAGTGTTGGCTCCTCACAAGTTTCCAACCCATAAGTAGCCATGAATCCCCGATTCTGTCTGGACCCAATTTCACTGAAACTTATTTCTCCATTTCTGTAAGAAACTCGATGTAGAATTTCTAGACCTCCATCTTCCTCCTCATTCCTCAGATGTACCAGGAGCCTGTCTAATGCAGATGTGGACTGGATGATGAGAAAATTTCTTAGGAGCCAAATTCAGTTGAGAGCTTTTCCTTCTCTGTCTCCCATCAGACCCATGAGCTTCGGACAAGCCCAGTAACCTTTAGTGACTCCTGCTGTGATCCACCCATTAGCTTCAGAGGTACAGCACCCAAGAATTCCAGGATTGTCTGGTTAGATATGAAGACCTGGCTTTCGCAGACTCTGACAACTTCTCTGATCCAGACAGCACCAACCTTGTTGGAGCTGGAGGGATCTTGGAGCTGTAGCTTTGGTGCCGGATCCAGGGGTATGGGTTTGACTCCGAGATTTTTGGAGCTGTCACTTCACCTTGGGGTTTCAGAGACAGACAGTTCGGCTCCAACCTTTGCATCAAGACAGGGTCATGGGAAAGTCCTACATATCTCCAGACAGGTGGCTTTGCATCTGCATTTGAAACAGTGGAGAGAGCTCTCCACAAGACTGGAGACAGGACATCCTTACCCCCTTGGATCCTCCTCTTCCCAGCTGTCTGCCCTGGGTCCAGATTCTGCTCATTCTGTCCCACTGAGACAGCTAATCCAGTCTAGCCTCAAGACAGTCCTTTTGCAGGACTCTCCACACACTTCTTCCACATCCTCCTTGGATCATCCTTATGAAGAAGTTCACTAGAAGCATAAATGCAAGAGGAGGCACATTGATTCTTCACAGGAGTCTTAAGACACTGACTTTGATAAAGGGCAGGGGGTCCCCCCAGGTCATCCTTCAAAATGTTTCATTCAAAGAAATTCTTAAACATCTGAGATAGAAAGGTGGTTGGTCTTCCAAACCCCTTCTCAGGAGGAGTTGCTGCTTCTTGAAGCTTTCATAACCGGGTCAGCTATGTCCTGTTTGGTACCCCCAGTGGATGAAATGGTGGATTTCATGTTCCATTGGGCTTGGAAGGGTCCAGATATGAAAAAAAAAAAAAAGAAGGCAGACAAATACTTAGTTGCACCTAAGGATCATGCCCATTGGAGCAGGGGTCCCCAGTTGATGCCATGGTGGTAGCTGCAGCCACCAAATAGGAACTTGCTGATCTCTCTGTCCATCCCCCTAATAGAGAGTCTAGGTCACTGGACAAATTCAGGAAGCAAATCTTTGCTTCAGTGACCTTTGCCCTTTGATCACTGGATTACCTGGCATATTACACAAGGTTTTAGAAGGATTTGATGGAAGTGCTTACCAAATCCATCACAGGGTCCATGTTGGCAGAGGATAAAAATGCCGTCTCTTCACAGTTGGCCACTGTTCAGTCATTGTCAAATGCCTCTATGCATCTGATCTCACACATTACAGAAGGTGTTTCTTAAGTGGTGGGTTCAGTCATTACTGTTAGCAGGTATGCCTGGATGCACCTCTGCTACTTTACAGAGCCCTACAAGACATCCTTCCTCAATGCAACCTTTCCTGGATGTACCTTATTTGGACCCAAAGTTAAAGAGACACTCTACAGGAGTGAAGAGAATGTGAAAACCCAATCTGTAGTAGGGATACATTTTTCTACCCCTTCGAGGACCTTCTCAAGAAACCAGAAAGGAGGTAGAAAGATGTGGTGTAAGAAATTGCAAGGGTTCTCGCAGGGCTTTTATGGAGATAGATTCCTCCCCCCATGGCAGAGAAGGAACTGTAATGGCAGACATTACCCATACATTGAGGGTGCCCGCGAAACCTAGGCTTCATTGGTCCTTTTACCAAGAACCATTTCTAGTGCCCCTGAACGGTTGCCTGACTGCTGCACTCTGAAGACAGTCAGGCAGGTGCTTATCTCTGCACCTGAAAGCCTGGATGTCCACCACCAAAGATGTCTGGGTGCAGAGAATAATTACCAGAGGTTATTACATTTCCTTTTCCCTTCCCCCACCTATTCACCCATGAAAAATTCCCAACGTACCACCACATCAGAGGATGGAAACAGTCTCAGGGATAGAAAAGCTGCTTAGAAAACAAAAGTCATCCAAGAGGTCTTAACGGACCAACAAGGATTCAGAACTTATTCAAGATTCTTTTTGGTGCCAAAGAAGATGGGGGACCTCAGGTCAAAATTGCACCTAAACTCCTTAAACCAATTTGTCAAACACTCTTAAGTCCCAAATGGTCATAGTTCAGTCCAGTCTCCCTCTTTTGAAAAAGGACAATTGGATATGCTTGTTAGATTTCCAAGATGGATACTTGTTGTGTCTTTTGGCTTTTCCCGGTTAGGGGTCGCCACAGCGGAACTGTGGTCCGCTAATGATTGACAGTAGATTTTTACGTGCCGAGTTGCCAGCCCTGACACACAACCTTCAACAAAGGTATGCCCATTCTTGCATGTCTCCACACAGAAGACGCTCTAGCTGAGAATCGAACAGGACAATGTCTTATTGTGTATACTATCACATAAAAATAGATGATCTAGGGGATACCTTTGCTTTTGGCTGGTAGCACTTTCATTTCAGAGCCCCGCCCTCTGTTCTTACCATAGCCCTCCCAGTTGTTCACCAAATGTATGACGGTGATTGCAGCTCACCTGAGATTGCTGGGATTCTAGGTGTTTCCATACCTTGACGAGTGGCTCCTCATGGCTCTCACCAGGCATCTACTGATACTTGCCAGGCACTACCTGCTTCATTTATGTTTACACCTGGACATCACAGTCAACTTCAACAAATCTCACCTCTTCCCTGCCAAGCTCTGGAGTTCATATGGGCTTGTTTGTGTACAGTTTCTCAAGTAGCTTGGCTTCCTCAGTCCAACGAAGAATCTTCTCTCTTTTCAGTCACCCCCAACCAGGCTGGTCCTTCACCTTCTGGGGTAAATGGTGGCCTCCATAACCCTTCTACCCCTAATGGGATACTACATAAAAGTACTACAATGGACTCTAGCAGCCAAGCGGTCTATGAATTGACATCCCCTGATATCTCCTGTTTGAATCACAAAGATCGCTGACAGCATGTATCCTGATGGATCTGTGCACTGGATGTTTTGCAGGGCTGTCCCTTTGTTCTCCCAGTGCTCAAGGCCATGGTGACTGTGGATGCTTCCCAGCTTAAGGGGGGATATTACCTGGGACAGACAGGTCAAGACAAATGGTCTCCCTTTGATGCCAACCTTCACATCAATGTCTTTGAGATGAGGGCAGTCCTTCTAGCATTGCAGGCTTTTCAAGACATCCTGTCTCAAGGAATGATTGCTATACTAACGGACCACATGTCAGTGGTCTGGTATGTCACTCTTTCCCCTTGTGTCGGAATGCAACGAGAATGCAACAATGGACAATTTCTTCCAACTACTTTCTTTTAACAATGCACATTCCCTGGAAATCCAGAGTTTTAGTGGTCAGGCTGAACAGGTTTATTTGTATGCCTCACGAGTGGTCTTTCAATCCTTTAGTGAAGGAACAGATTTTTCACCATTAGGGCCAGTCATGCTGTGACTTGTTTGCCCCTGCCCACAATTCCAAATGCAATAGGTTGTTTGCCCTTATCCCTCCAGAGGGAAACTCACTGAGGAACACACTGATCCACACCTCTCATATTATAATTTTTACAGAAAGCTCATCAGTGGAAGAACACGGTGATCCTCATTAACTCATTTTGTCCTCAACAAGTGTGGTTCCCATTCCTCTGGCCTCATCTGGTATACCCTCCTTGGGTTCTGGATCCCCTTCCAGATTTTCTGTCTCACCCCTGTGGGCTACCTCACCCAGACATACAAGCCCTCAGGTTGACCACATGGTTTCTCCACTTCCAGTGATGCCTAGACAGTCCAGACTATCTTTCCAGGTTTTACACATTCTTACTTCTTCTCAAAAAATCTCCACAAGAAAGATATACTAGAGCAAATGGAAATCTTTATCTGGGCTAACAAGAGAAAACTAGACCCCCTTTTAGCACCCATTCTAACAGTTTTAGAATTTCTGGCTTCAGTTTTTCATAATGGAGCAATTTACAGTCAAAGTACAGCTAGCTGCAATCTCCAGTTTTAATTTAGGGAAAGATCATTTGTCATTGGCCTCCCTTAGTTTATGCAAAGCCTTCTTTAAAGTACATTTCTGCTCAGGCCACGTGTCAAGAACCCTACCCCTAATTGGGACTTGACAAATTCTTCTTCAGGCCTTGACTCAAATTTCCCTGTGAACCCGCAGCAAAGGCGGATTTAATTTTTTTTTTGTCATGGAAAACCATTTTTCTAGTTACTATTGCATCTGCTACAAGAGTTTTGCAGCTTCATGCTTTATCTTGCCAGCCACCTTATATCATTTTTCATAAAGACAAGGTTTCTCCTCACCCCAGTCCATCCTTTCTTCCAAATGTAGCTTCTGAATCCGCCCTTAACTATTCCATTAACTTACCAGCATTCTCCCCAAATTTCTCCAATAAAGGGGAATATGTGCTTCATTTATTGGATGCACATAGACAGCTGAGAGTGTATCTCCACAGAACAAAAGCTTTCAAGAAGTTGGACCAATTGTTTATTCCTTTTTCTAAAGCTAAGTGGAGCCAATATATGTCTAAGGTTACAGTAGCTCAATGGCTCACTGAATGCATTTTATTTATGAACACAAAAGTTTGTCTTTAGCAAGACCACCACAAGCTTATTCCATGAGATCAGTTTCCACTTCTTCCATCTTCTTATCCAGAATTTCTATAGATGACATTTGTGCTGTTGCTTCTTGGTCTAGTGCTCATACCTTTTTTGCTTATTACAAGTTGGATATACTTTCTAGGAAGAGGCCAGCATTTGGTTCCACTGTACTCCAGAATATCCTTCCATGAGACCATCCTGGGCTGATACAAGCTGGGGACTGTGTCCCAGCGTTTGAGGAATGGACAAAAAAGACAACATACAAAATGTATGTACTGACTGTAATAATGCATCTGTGTTGTCTGTTTTCAGACTTTCTCAACCTGTCATCCCCTCCTTTCCCCTTCCTATGGAAGAAGATAGGTATGACCTAGAGGTATCCCCATTTGGTCTTTCCCTCTCTTAGCTGCAGATATTTTCACTGTCATATTTTTAAGCATTTATAGAACTGATCTGATGTTGCCCTTTTCATTCTTCCTCACTTATGGGTTGCAGATCCGATTCTTAGATCTGACTCAGCCGCATACTTCAGACGTCAGATCCAATTCTCAAGCTCCTCCCTGTACCCATAATCCCCTACTCCAGCCCTATTGCCTCAGATCTCATTTGTCATGATCGTGGTTAGACACAGGTTCCACTCTCAAGCAATTGGAAGAATATTTGTTTCTTTTTCTAAAACTTTGAAAATTTTCTAAATTTACAATAACTTTTTTCTGTTAATCCTCCCTCATAGTATTTCGCTGGCACTAGGGATATTTTATCTTTTTTCCTATTTCTCTACTATTCTTAGTAGTTCTTTTAATACCATTGTTGGTATTTTTATCTGTACCCTAGATAGGTATTTCTATTTTAACATTGTTGGTAATAACCTTGCTTCTTTCTAACTTTATTTAATAAAAAAAAATCATCTTTCTATCATTGTATATTGTTTTTTCTTGGTGTACTGTTTCCAATGTGTCAGAAACCAACAGGTTTTTAAGAAATGCACTTCTTGTGGGAATAAGATCCCTAATTCAGATGCTAACAAGAAGTGCATTTACTGCCTTGGACCTGATCGCTTGAAAATGGCCTGTTCAGTGTGCTCTACATTTAACACTAGAGCTTTGGCTGACTGGTGCAATAAACTTATACTGAAAGGTTTGCTTCCTGCTTCTTCTGGGGCTCAAATTCCTTCAAAAACCTCCAAAGCAGTTTCTTCAAAATCCAGAAAAAGGTCCCCTCCAAAGTCACCAAGAGCTTCTTTGGAGCCTATGGAGAAAGTGAGGAAAATTACATATCCAACATCCTCTCAGCCTTCCCTCTGACCCAAAACCTCCCTTTGATCCAAAGGCGTCATCTCCCATAATCATATCTCCCTCAGGGGAACCATTTAGTTATATTCACTTGTTTGGAATCCGGTAGCTCCCTGGGGCCTCCCTCTGATGCCATAAGATGTTAAGTTGTCTATCTCGCCTTCGTTCTTGCTGGTTGGGATCGGAGCCAATCCTCGGCTCTGACTCGTCCATCTTCAATAGCTCAAGAGCTGTTTACTGGCTCAAGGCTACCCAGTATCCCATAATGCCTAGCGATAGCTACCCAGATCTTATTTGCCACTTCATCTGCGAGGTGTTGTTTTTCTGGCTCAGGCTTGTATAGAGTTTTTTGTGTAACTTTTTCACTAGAATTTAACTTTTCTAGTATTTTATTATTAACAAAAGTTTTGTTTCTGTGATAGATAATTGTTTATCTTATAGTATCCCTTTCTTTGTAGAACTCTTTTAACTTAGAGAGTTCTCCCCCACCCCTCCCCCCTCCTCTTCTTGTCAGGTTAGCCATTTAAATTAGAGGCTTTCCTATTATCTTTAACAAAAAAAAAACCTTTAGCTATAGTCTTTCTAGTAGGTGTGTTTTTTGTAGACTGTATATTGCTTCTAGTTATTGTTGTCATAATTGGTTTTCTTTCTACTGTAAAGGATGTCAAAGGAATCCAAGGTTTCTGGGTTCAAGAAGTGTGACTCATGCTGTCAAACAATGTCTCTGACAGATGGGCACACTTCTTGCATCTATTGTTTAGGTGCTGTGCACCTGCAGTACTCTTGTTCTATTCGCCATGCCTTTAGTCCAAGAGTCCTGCAGGAGCATAAGAATAAGCTGATTCTTAGGGATCTTTTAAAACCCCAGGATTCACCGGCCAAGAGCTCACAGCCAGTGAAATCCCCTAAATCCACTAAGCCGTCAGCTCCAAGTTTGGAGCCGTCTTCGGTTCAGGATTTACCTTCTATGTCGGTTCCGGCTGGCACCGACAAGACAGTCTCCCCGTCGGCTCCATCAGAGGCTTCGGAGCCATCGCAGAGCCACAAGAGGCTGAGGTCCCCTTCATTAGAGTCGGTGCACTCGGCTCCTCAGTCTCCTTTACTTCAGAGTGAGTGTAGTCATCAATCCTCTCACTCCTCTCGATCCTTTAGACTGTCAGATCATGATGTGGAGAGAGTAGTCAGTAGGTTGCTAAAGTCGCAGGCACTAGCTAAATTGTTGTCCAGCCCTCCTCAACAGGTGTTGGTTCCATCCACTTCTCTCAATGTTCCTCCTCCGACTCCAATGAGTTTGGAGCCGGAGTTCATTGGGCTTCGAGTAGTGAAACCGTCGGCTCCGATAACTCTATCTCCTTTGGTTCCGACGTCAGCTCCGATTCCCCCGGTGGTACCTTCCATCGAGGGATCTGGGTGCTGGGGCTCCCTCATCGGCTCCAAGGGGGCGAGTGGCATCGGACCCTTGTCCGACCCCATTATCCCTCTCGGAGCTTCGGCGCAGGTGAGCTCGGCTCCAACTTTGGCCTCGGAGCCGTCCCCCTCGGTGTGGAGAAGGATTCCTATTTCTTCGGAACAAGAACTTTCTCTGCATCGTGGCAGGGACGCCTTCGATGTCACGCGGAGTGTGCTGTCCCCTGAGTCAGCTCCACTATCAGCCCCACTGGCTCCGTCCTCTATAGTGCCTGTGCCAACCTCTGCCCCTCCTACAGACCCTAAGCATAGGGAACCGATGCTCCAGGACACCCCATTGGGTGTTTCCTCCTCTTTTGAGGCCTCTCCTGATCACTCAGAAAACCCCCTAGGAAGAAAAAGTGTAAGAGGAAGCACATTGACTCCCCCGAGTCTGTCACTTCTGATATAGACTTAGATGATTCGGAAGGGTCCCCGAGATCCCCCTCTGAAGATGTTGCTTAAGCAGAGGGGGAACTGGAATCCCCTAGCCCCTTCTGAGGATGAGTCTGTATTTCTGGATGCCTTCAGTTCCCGACCTTCCACCTCCTGGGTGTCTCCGCCTTTTGATCTACTCATGACGGTGGTGGCTCGAAAGGCTTAGTCAGCTCCGGATACAGTGGAACCAGCTCCAAGGAGACCTAGTAAATTCATTACAGCATCCCAGGATAAGCAGTTTCTTTCGAAAGGTGTCCCTGTTGATGCTATGGTGGTAGCAGCAGCCACCAAAAAAGAGTTAGCTGAGACCTCTTCATCTGTCCATCCCCCTAATAAGGAGTCTAGGCCGATGAACAGATACGGGAAGCGAATGTTCGCTTCAGTGACCTTCTCTATGAGGTCACTGAACTACCTGTGTCATTTTGCCCGACTTCAAAGGGCTCTCCTTAAAGAGCTCGGAGATACCCCTCCAAGATCCAACAGCTGAGGGAGCACAAGTCAAGGTAGCTTCCCAGCTAGCGACGCTTAATTCTGTTAATTCCTCCATGAGGCTCATTTCCTATGCAGCAGATGGGGCGAGTAGAGCCTCAGGTACCGGGGTGGCCCTTAGGAGGCATGCGTGGATGCGGCTGTGTAATTTTGCAGAACCCTTTCAAGTGTCCTTCACCAACCCTCCCTTTGATGGTTCCTTTCTTTTTGGACCACAGGTGAAAGACACTTTGACTAGGTGTGAGCAAGAAGGCAAGACTCTCTCTGCTGTGGGAGTCCATTTTTTCACTTCTTCTAGACCTTACCCCAAGGGTCAGAAGAGTGGGAAGATGTGGTTCCGTAAATGTCAGGGAGCCTTGCCTGACACACGTAGTAATTTTTCCTCCAGAGGCAGAGGGGGAAACAATAATAATAGATGCTGCCCTCGTGGCAGAGGGGGTCCGCAGAACCAGGGCAACAGGGAATCCTTCTCTGATAAGCCCTTCCAGCATCCCTGAAGGGTTGCCCGGCTGCTCAACTCTGGAGGCAGTCGGGGGAAGACTTTTGTTGTACCCAAAAGCCTGGCAAAGTTTAACACAAGACAGATGGGTACGGTCCGTTATATCCGGAGGTTACAAAATTCCCTTCCATCAACCCCCTTTACAGTCAAGGAAGACCCTTCCAGATGTTCCACCCAATCTGAAGGAGCAAGCAGTAATAGAAGTTTCACAACTGCTAGAAAAAAGAGCCATCCAGGAAGTCCCAGCAGACCAGCACGGATCCGGAACTTACTCAAGGTTCTTTTTAGTACCAAAAAAGAGAGGGGACTGGAGACTGATTCTGGATCTCAGCAGACTAAACAGGTCTGTGCAAAGAACAAAGTTTTGGATGGTCACGCTACAGTCCATTCTACCTTTTCTGGGTCAGGACAATTGGATGTGCTCAATAGATCTTCAGGATGCGTACTACCATATAAAGATGGACAGATACTCCAGGAGATATCTTCGCTTCTGGCTGGGGGCCAGTAATTATCAGTTCAGAGCTCTGCCCTTTGGTCTCACCACAGCCCCAAGGGTGTTCACCAAATGTATGGCAGTGGTCACGGCTCACCTGAGGCGTCAAGGATTCCAGGTTTTTCCGTATCTAGATGACTGGCTCCTTACTGCTACCACCAGGCATCAACTAATACAAGCATGGGACTACACAATCACAATCTGCTCCCAGCTCGGCATTACAATAAATTTTGAAAAATCTTCCTTGTTGCCCTGTCAATCTATCACTTACATAGGAGCAGACATAGACACAAGGGATATGTTTGCAAGGCTACCACTAGAAAGGGTGTCCACAATCCGTCAGCAGGTACAGGTCCTGATGCAGAGCAAAAGGATCCAAGTCAGGTATGTCCTTCAAACTCTGGCTTCCATGGCAGCAGCCTTTCTCCTAATCCCACTGGCACGCTTTCATATGAGACTTCTTCAGTGGCTTCTGTTTACGCAGTGTTCTTTCCAAGAGCTTACCCATGACTTACATGATTATGATCACAGATGCATGCAAAAGACATCTTTCTTGGTGGATGGTCTCCCCACTAGTTACTCAGGGCAGACCTTTCATACAACCCCCTCCAGTAGCCACAGTGATGACAGACGCCTCCCTGATGGGGGGGGGGGGCATTATCTGGGTAGAACAGTCCAAGGCACGTGACAACCTCACAAGTACCATCTGCACATAAATGTCCTGGAAATGAGAGCCATGCTCCTAGCATTGCAAGCCCTTCAAGACTCTTTTCCTTCTGGGACCATTGCTATTCAAACGGACAACATGTCAGTGGTGTGGTACATCAACAACAGGGCGGAACCAGATCCTACCCCCTGTGTCGAGAAGCACTCAAACTTTGGCAGTGGGCGATTTCCTCCCATTTTCTGATCGCGACACACATCCCCAGGAGATCCAACGTCATAGCGGACAGGCTCAGCAGAGCTATCCTCATGCCTCACGAGTGGTCCCTGAATCAGGAAGTTGCGAATCTTGTTTTCCACAAATGGGGACAGCCTTGCTGCGATCTCTTTGCCACCCACTTCAACAGCAAATGCAGCAACTACTTCTCCCTTCTTCCGCTTCCGGTTCACATACTCAGAGACGCTCTATTCCACGATTGGCCCCAGGGACTTCTTTATGCCTTTCCTCATTTCCCCCTGATACCCAAACCCCTAAGGTATACGGAAAGCAATATCTTTGGGTTGCAAAATTATCCTCATTGCTCCCTACTGGCCTCGACAGATATGGTTCCCGTTCCTGCACTGTTGCCTTCTCGATCAACCCTGGACTCTGGCCCCAATTCCAGACCTCCTGGTTCATCAGTCAGGCTGGTTGCATCAATCCCTCAGAACTCTCCAGCTCACAACTTGGTTGCTCCACTACCAACCTTAGCCAGGCTTCCCAGCATTTCCCCAGCAATCCGTGACATTATCGTCTCCTCTCACAAGTCTACAACGAGAAAAACTTATGCTAGCAAATGGAAACGTTTTTCTTGTTGGGCAAAGGCTAGGAATGTGGATCCCTTTTCAGCCCCAGTCCAGGAAATCCTGGAATTCCTAGCACAACAGTTTCACTCCGGGTCCGCTTCTGCTACGATCAGGGTACAAATGGCGGCCATTTCTAACTTTCATGTTGGTTTTTTGAACTCTAACATTATGTCTCATAAGCTCTGTAAAGCTTTTTTGAGAGGGACAACTCTTCTTAGGCCTCCAGTGAGAGATCCCCCTCCTCCTTGGGACCTTAATTTAGTCCTAACCTCCTTAATTCTGCCCCCTTTTGAACCAGCAGCATCCTGCTCTATCAAGTTTCTATCTTGGAAGACACTCTTTCTGGTAGCTATTACTTCAGCCAGACGCATCTCCGAACTTCAGGCGCTATGTGTTCATCCTCCATACTTGATTTTTCATAAGAACAGGGTTGCTCTGAGGACTAATCCTCCATTTCTCCATAAAGTCTGCTCAGAAAACAATTTAAACCAATCTATAGATCTTCCTGTGTTTTTCCCTAATCATACCAAGAAGGCAGAGTACAAACTACACCAATTGGACATTCATAGGCAATTGCATTTTTACCTGCACAGAACTAAAGAAGTAAGGAAGTTGGACCCAACTATTCCTTTCTTATGCCTTGGGCAAACAAGGTCTCCCAGTTTCCAAGGTAACCTTGTCCAGATGGTTGTCACACACTATTTCTTTAATTTATCAGTTAAGGAACAAAGAGTTACCTATTAAACCGAAAGGTCATTCTACTAGGGCCTTGACCACCTCTGTAGCCTTCCAGTCTAGGTTACCTATGGATTCCATCTGTGCAGCTGCCACGTGGGCAAACCCTCATACCTTTATTTCTCATTACAAGTTGGATATGGTCTCCAGGAGCAGAGCTGACTTTGGTTCCACTGTTCTGAAGAGTCTGTTCCACTGAGCCACCCATGATTTTAGGTGCTAGGGATGCTGTCCCAACCAGCAAGAACAAAGGCGAGATAGACAACTTAACATAAAGAAGTTATGTACCTACCATAACGTTCCATGTTAGTTGTCTTCATCTTCCTTCTTGCATCACACCCTCCGTCCCCCTATCCTAGTGGACCGAGAGGAGTTTTTCTGTTTCACTGGCTAGGTGTTCTCTTGTTTCCTCTGTTGACTTAGAGAATATGGCAGGTATAGTCAACTGATTTTTGACTGGTTTATTCTGTTGTTATGTCTGGAGTTAGCTATTTCAAACAAGATCTGGGTGGCTATCGCTAGGCATTGTGGGATAAGGGGTAGCCTCGAGCCAGTAAACAGCTCTCGAGCTATTGAAGATGGCCGAGTCAGAGCCGAGGATCGGCTCCGATCCTAACCAGCAAGAAGGAAGGCGAGATGAAGGCAACTAACATGGAACATTATGGTAGGTACATAACTTCTTTTTCTGGCTAGACCCCCCCCCCACCACCACCACCTTTGAACATTCAGCTATGGTTTCCTTAAAATTATTATCATGAAAAACTCTTTTTGGTGGCTGTCATTTCAGCCAGAAGAGTGTCTGAGCTCCAAGCATTATCATCTGTACCTCCTTACTTGATTTTTTCTTAAGGATAAAGTTACCTTGAGGACAACCCATTAATTTCTGTCCAAGTTCACTTCAAAATCTACTTTAAACCAACCCATTTACTTGCCAGTGTTGTTTCCAAATTTCTGCAACAAGGGATAGTATTTGCTTCATTATCTGAATGTTTATTGAGAATTCAGATTCTGTTTGGATAGAACCAAAGGTTTTAGGAAATTTGATCAACATTTTTGTTTCCTTTGCAAATTCAAGGTTTGTTAAGCCTGTTTCCAAAGTGGCCTTATCCAAATGACTCTGTTGATTGTATTTTCTTTATTTACTCATAGAAAATAATGTCATTACTTGTCAAGCTGAGAGGTCATTCCATTAGAGCAGTGGCTACTCCATCAGCTTTTTTTTTTCCACAGGCTTCAGTAGATGATATTTGTGCTGCAACTGCCTGGTCTAATACTCATACCTTTGTGTTGCATTATGGATTGTATGTTCAGTTTAGATCAAGGGTTTCATTTGGTTCCACCATTTTGAGGAATATTCTCTCCCACAACCTCCCTAGGGATTTCTGGCTGGAAACTGTATCCCACAGGTTGAGACCAGAAGAAAAGATGACATTGGATATGAAAGTTATGTACTTACCATGAGTGTTCTCTTTGCCTGCCTAAACCATCCCCCTCCATCCATGGCTTCTCCAAATTTTCATTATTTAAGGGAAGTGTTCCTGATTGACCTTGTGGTCCAGCCTTGAAGTCTGCATTAGAGGCTTATTTTTTGTTGCACTCTTTTTCCCTCCTTACTTTTTCATCACCTTATTTAGATTTGATCCTTCTCTAGGAGGTTGTCATGGGGTAAATTCTATCTGAAGAGAGATTCTTAGAGTGGGATATTATTGGTAGAGGAGGTAGAGCTCTTGGACTGAAGATTCTGTGATGGCCAGTGTCAGATCCAGGTCAGATCCAATAACCCACAGGCTGAGCCAGGCAGAAGAAGAAAACACAGATCTATTATTATGGTAAGTACATAATTTCATATTCTTACATTTTCACAATAAATATTACCCAAAGAATTTATGTCATAAAATATGGAAGCCTTTCATTTTTAAAATGTACCAGATGCTTAGGAACGTGCCAGATAAACAATAACTAAATACTTTTACACATTTTCCCTGTAGAGGGTCTATCTCATATAGATTGCAGTACTTTGGAAGGTCTTCTCATTCAGAGATGCAGCTAAATCTGTAAGGACCAGTGAATCCATACACTTTCATCTATTTCATAAGAACTTAGGATATCCCTTTCACAGATATCACTGTCTGTCCAAAGAATGCTGATCTACCTTACCTTATGACTGCTGATCCTTGAGAAGTCTCATATAGATGTCCTTCAAGGATGCATCTGCAGTCATCACATATGGGTTGTCCTGCCTCAGGCAGCCCTTCGGTCGGCCGGATTCCAAAGTCTGGGTCCAGCGTCGGCTGATGTCGCCCCTTGCCCGACGTCACCACGCCTGGGGAATAAAAGCATCAGCCGACGCCATCTTCCTCAGTCTTTCTTGCCGTGTGGTGCCCGAAGCAGAAGCAGTTCGCAAGTGCCGGTCGGCCAGCTCCTGTAAATTCGCTATCCGAAGACTTCAAAGCTAACCCGTTGGGGACTCTTTCTTGCCTCAGCCGATGTCAGAAAAAGTTAATAATTGTTTAACTTGTGGGAAACAAATACCTCATAAGGATTTCCACTCTTACTGTGTCCCCTGCTTAGGCCCAGACCACGACGTCTCGGCCTGTTCGGCCTGCGCTTCCTTCAACCGACACACTCTTAGACGTCCGTCGGAGTTCGCAGAAGAGTTTTTTGGGGATAGTTTTTCATACAAAATGCCTATACGTGCATTTTAATCATCTATTCCTTTAAGATGAATGTTTAGATTTCTAGTACCTCAGAATTTTCCACAGATGTCATTCCAATTTTGAATCAAGCCAGAAGATATACCAAAGATTGTTATATCTGTCAAAATGATGTAAATTCTCTTTTGATACTAGTCTAAATGTGTTCCCTGTTTACAAGTAAAATTGCTGTTGCATTTGGATTACTTGTATCTCCTGTTTCAGTGAGGCTTTACTAATTTCTCAGTGAAGATTCACTACTCACTGTCTAGGCATTTGTTCCATAGGGCTCTCCATTTCTTTAGTATGGTTAAGTTGTTTCTAAAGTGTATTCTTAATCTGTACCTCCAAGAAGTCCTTTTATTCTTAAGATTTAATTTTTGTCATAGCATCACTTACCAAACATCCTATTGAACTGGCGTATTTGGTTTCTCAAAGCTCTAACTAGGAAGACAATTTTGTAGGTAGTTGTCCATTTGGCAAATTTCTGAACAGCAAAAGTGTATGGCCTCTGAACCTTAAACAGTCTTCCATGAGGACAAAGTTTCACATTCTACATATCCGCTTTTATGCCTAAAGTCATATTGGACGGTGCTGTTAATCAGTAATTGCAACTTCCCTACTACTCAGTTCCTTGGAACTTGGGTGGGAGGATTTTGCATACTGTGGAATCTCATAGACAATTACAAGCATGCATTATTAGGGCAAAGCCATTTAAAAAGACTGGATATGTGTTTATTTTGTTCAGAACAGAGTGGATATGAATTTTATTTTCATTTATATATCATTTTGTCCACTAATTGGACTTGTTCAAGGATCCTTTTCAGTCATAATATAGGGTTACCACATCTAACACAGCACCATCCTTGATTGCCTTTAAGAGTGGGGTATCATATCTACCAGTCAACATTCAACAGTTTTGTTTTTTGTGGACATTTCCACATAAAGAAATGGAATCACAGCTATAATAACACTCATCATATTACCAGTCTTTGACTAGATAAGAGCACTTATTCCCAGATGGCCAGTAGTTCTCTTTTTTTTTTGTCATCTATGGATAGTGAGGGTTCATTTTTGCCCTGATCTTCCATCTGTACAGTAGAGCTGAGGTCTGGGAGTACACCCCTTTCTAACACACTGAGGTCCATTCTAAGATGTTGTATTAGTTTCCTGCCTACCTAGCCCAATTGTGGGGTGTGGCCCCTTACGTAAGAGACATCCAGTAATGGATTGGGTGTACTCAGGACCGGACTTTCCTGTGGCCTCTTCCTCAGCCCATCTGGACTGGTGATCCTGGTAGAGGAGTCACAGGGTGAGCCTATTTTAGGAACCATGGTAGACACTAGAGAACAATTACTTGTTTGATTGTTAGTGGGACTTGCAGTGACTGGTTTAGGATTTTTGTACATGACATTTCACTTATATGCTGATGCCTGGCCTGACACAGAACTCTTTTCTATCACTATTTCTCTTGTTATATGCACTCTGTTGGCTCAACCCCCACTCTCTTCTAATCATGCAGTAATGCTCTTGTGAATACTGGCTGATCTAGTTCCAGAGTTGTATAACTCAGATCTTTCCCCCATGTTGGCTTCTTAGAGAGCCAAATGCATGTCTTTTCATTTCTGAGACACATAAAGTTTCAGAGTCCCCAAGCTCCTTTTCTTCTTGTGGGATGAAGTCTTCTGTAAGGAGGTTGTGTGGCACTTGGAGATTTACCTGTAGCTAGTTTTTTGAGGCTGTCCACAGTCTGCAGAATACCGAATATAGTGACAGGGCATTGAGTCAGTTCATGTAAGACATGTTGTTTAGGTGTTGTATCCTTTTAATAAGGAATGTTTGTGGGCATTCTATTTGTTGCATGTGTCGGAACAGATACATGCCAGTAGACCAGCAAAATATAAAGGTGCTTAGGATCATTTCCTTCCTTGAGTAGATCTTGCTCCTTGCAGTTCTAGACTTCATGCTTCCTTAGGGATGTTGAGTGCTCTTTATTGGCTTTTTTCTGCTGTTGAATAGATTGTGCTGTAGCCTTTCGTGGCTTGGACACCCCTGTTTTGACTGATCAGAGTTTCCCCTAAGTGGATGAAAGATTCAGTCTGAAGTTGTCAATCTTCATTTTATCCTTAACAAATGGGTTTGGTTCCAAACTGTGTCAGCCGTTTCTACAGCTCGCACAGACCAAAAACTCTCGAGCTCAACCCTACCCACATCACATTTCTCCTATTTACTTCAGATCTTGTTTGCCATTTTCCTGGACAGACATGTTTGCCTACATTCTCGAGCTAAGCGATTTTTTTTTCATTACTTAGGCTTTTCTTCTTTCTTCCTCACTAGGTTATTTCTATATTTTGCCCTACCCTTTACTTCTTACTTGTGTAGACCTTATTTACCATTATTGTTAAATTTCCCTTTCTCATACATTTTGTGCACCTCTTCTTCTACCACTGCTGGCAGCGCTCTTTCCACACCCTTCCTTACAGTTTTACAGTGTTTAAGTAGTTTCTGAGTGCTTGTTCTTCTTGTGTGATTCCTCCACCTTCTGTCTTGTGAGTGTGTGGTGCGTGTGAAAACATTTCTTTGCTTAGCATGGCTGAAAAACCTAAAGGCCCCTCTGGTTTTAAGAAGTGCCAGCAGTGTGGCCACAAAATTCCTTCCTCAGACTTGCACGCATTGTGTGTTTACTGCTTGGGACCACACCATCTGCAGAAAGATTGCAGTATATGTCATGGATTTAGCCCTAGAGCTTTAATAGAGAGAAAAAACAAGCTTATTGTAAAAGGTTTAATTCCCACTGCCTTCATGTTGGAAAAAGCAGAACTGACATCTCGTCTCTTTCCTCTTCTTCCTCTTCATCTGGGAAGGCCAACAAAAGAAGCATGTCTATGCTATCTTCTCCAATGGCACCGACAATCAAAAGGGTTAAATCCTTGGTGCCAAAAAGCTCTTTGGCTCTGATGGAAGTTGATACTGAAGTGTCAGCACTGATGCCTTCTATTGCCTCTAAACCTTCGACACTGAGGGCTTTGGTGCAGATTCAAACCCTTAGCTCAGTTCCAAAGCCTCCATCTCCGAGCATTTCTTCAGTGCCAACTGATTCAGCTGTGAGTATTTCTAGCTGGCAAGAGCCTAGATTTCAGTATTCTCCTTCCACTGACCTATTTGCTGGGGAATTACCTGTAGTCTTTTTTTCATAGACCTAGGTCTCCCTCAGTGTCCACTATCTGTTCCACCAAAAGCCTTTCAGAGACTGACATGGAGAGACTGGTTGAGAAAATGTTATGGGCGAGAGGAATTTCAGGTGTCCCCTTGGCTCTGACTCCTTTGGTTGCCAACCATTCTTTCACCCCTTTGACTAGTCCTCCTCAAACCTCCTCTGAGGCCTTGGAAATAACAGATTCAAGTTGTCCGATGTCAGCTGCATCAGTTCCTACAGTCTCCACTACTTCAGCACTGATTCAAGCTCTGAGTTTTATGGCTCTGTTGGACCCAGAAACCTCCTGGAGCTGTATCTACTCAGCCGCAAGGCACAGGAGTCGACTCCAATTTTTTTGGAGCTATCCCTGCATCTTGGGGCTTCGGCTAGGGTCAGTTAGGCTCTGGCTTCTGTCTCGGAGGTGGTCTCGTCAGAGTGGGAAGTGACTCTCAGTCCCGAGGCAGTCTATCTTGGTTCTGGTCTCCCTTCCCTGTTGGGGAAGTACAGCCTTCAAGGCTATGGAGAGAGCCTTGGCTGCTCAGCCTTGTGGTTGAGCTCCTCCTCCTCTAACCGTATTCCTTCCTCGAGTCCAGTTATCCAACCTGCTCCTCCACTGGGGCAGCAAGTGCCAAAACCTCAAGAGACTCAGAATCAGATTCTGTCGTCTTCTGGTACCTCACCAGAGCATCCTCCTGATGAGGTCCCTCTGAAGAAAAAGTGCAAAAGGAATCCTTAGATTCCCGACAGGAATCCATCACCAAAGATACTGATTTTGATGAAGAGAGAGGGTCCTCCAGATCACCCCCTGATGATATCTCTTTTGGAGACATCCTGGAAATTTTGAAACAGAGGAGATTGTTAGTCCCTAAACCCTACCCCTGAGGAATCAGTATACCTGCAGGCTTTTGGCACCACCCACCTACCTCTTGGATGACTCCGCCCACTGATTAACTTATTCAGTTAATTTCTCAGCGGGCGTGGAAGATGCCCGACTCCATTGAACCTGTCCCTAGGAGGCCAGACAAAATTTTATCTGCTCCAGAAGATAAATACTTTTGGGTAAAAGGTTTAGCAGTAGATGCCATGGTTGTAGCAGTGGCCACGAAAAAGGAACTGGCTAAGGAAAGTTCCTCTAGCCATCCACCCAACAGAGAGTCCCAAACAATGGATAGGTTTGGCAAGTGGATTTATGCTTCACCGACCTTTGCATTACGGTCTTTGAATTTTCTGGCACATTTCACCAGGCTTCAAAGGGATCTGATCAAGGAGCTCTCAGATACCCTGGCAGGAGCTGTCTCTGAGTAGGTACAAGACAAAGTTGACTCTCAGCTACCATGGAGTTTGTATCTAATTCATCCATGCAGCTCATTGCACATGCAGCTGAAGGGACTACCAGGGCAGCGGGTTCAAGCATAGCCATAAGGAGACACGCTTGGATGTGACTTTGACTTTGCTGAGTCATTTAAGTCTCTTTTCGTCAATGCTTCCTTTTGATAGATTATCTTTGTTTGGCCCAAAGGTTAGACAAACATTTTCCAGGTGTGAGAAAGATAGAAAGACCCTTTCTGCTGTGGGAGTGGATTTTTCCACTCCTCAAAAAACAAAAATGAAAGAATGGACTGCACCGTGACCATCTGGAATTTTGTTTGCTGAACTGATTTGTTCAATAGGCTGAGATCCAAAACTGGTCTCCAGTCCGTTGTCTTTTTTGGCACTAAAATGAATCTTGAGTAAGTTCCGGACCACATCTGGTCTGGTGGGACTTCTTGGATGACTCTTTTTTGTAACAGTCTTTGGATCTCTAAGACTGCTGGTTTCCTCTGACTGGTGGAACATCAGGGATTTTTTTGGAAATGGGAGGGGTAAGAGAAAAGGGAATGGCATAATCTTTGGATGTAATCCTGTGTGCCCAAATATCTGATGTGATTTCTAGCCAAGTGTTTTGGTGCAGGGACAAGTTTCCCCCCCGACTACCTCCAGAGGAAGGCAATCAGGCCTCCTTTCAGGAACGCTGACAGTGTTTCTCAGAAAAAGATTCTCTAAAACCCTGATTGTGCAGGCCACCTCTGCCATGAGGGCAGTGTCTTTCATCAGAGTTCCCCCCCCTGTCCCTAGGGGAACGTCTACCACGTATCCTGAAAAGGCTGTCTGGATTTTTTTGAACCACATTTTCCTACCAACTCTATGATTATTGGAAAAGGTTTGTAGTGCTCAGAG